>NW_007577988.1:535334-585353 GCF_000690725.1 Stegastes partitus
TATACAGTATAAATATTTTCTCATCACAAACTGTACTCCTCTGTAGACATAGATTGTTTACACTGACAAGAATGCATCTGCCATGAAATTAGTTTAACATCACAGTCAATATCCATCAGCCGCAGTTGACTTGAACTTTTTATTGTTTATGTAAATTCTGTGTCTCACCATTACTGCAAAGTCTGAGAATTTAAGCTCATCTGCTGCACATCTGAGTTAAGATTCTGCAGCCAGAGGAAGCATATGTGACTCATTCACTATCCCACTGCTGGTTAGTGAATGAGTCACTTAGCAGTAAGAGTAACACAATCTTTTATTGATTCTTGCAGGAGAAATTTTATGTCAGGAGGTCAGAGGTCAGGGTCAGCCAGAGGAGCGACTGTAAATCTCACTAACAGCCAGGTCATGCTGAGAAGATAATTGCCCTCATGGGGTCTTCTCATAGTATCAATATGTTTCCACATCTGTCACTTTTTCCATAAAGTAATGGTGGAAACAAAAGCTCCAATAGCCCTCTACAATATTGTGTGCTAAAATAATTTTGTTTATTTTGCAGAATATGGCTGATGTTTTTGATATTTTCTCTAATGTCAACACAGCCCAAGTCCAAAACCAACAACATGTTAGTCTGTCTCTTGATACTTTCTGACTCTCCCTGTTCATCACACTCAGCCCCAAATCTATCTTTTACAACTGAAGGTGGAAATCTTTTAAAAAACATGTCACAAAAGGAGATTGTTTTAAAGCTTCCTAAAACAGACAGACTGTGCAGTTTGAAGCAAAGGTTACTCTGTCAGACATGAGCAATTCATTTGTTCTGGGAATATTTTCAGCTTCAGATTAATGCACAGCTCAGGTCTCCTGATTATTTACAGGATAACAGCTGGACAGTGTTTACTGGATTAACTCAAAAAAACAAACAAATTGGCAATGATTTCTGAAAGATTTTAGAAAACAGTAGCAGCCGATAGCACAAAATTATGTTGCTATTATATTAAACAATAACTAAACCTACAATGTATGTTTGTAGCATTTTTCTTTTTCCTACATTTGGCCCTCATTATGGGATTTGTTGACCATAGAAAATATGTTTTCATGTCATGCTGAACAGAAAATAACTGAATTAGACTTTGTCCCTTTTCACTAACCCCATATGTTCATAACAAAAGTGGTATTGAAATTAGACAGTTGTCAGACAAACAGTACTGTAACACTCAACATTTCTCATTTTAAGAAAAACCGACCATCTTCTTTATTGTCAAGCATTCTTGGTTCTGGGGTTGTTTGTTTTTTGTGCTTTTTTTCTCACTGCAGTAAAATGTTGCTTGTGTTATTTGCTGAACTCTTTTGAAATGTTTTCAACTCTTTCCATTTCAGGAAATGATTTTCACAGTACCTTTTGACAAACAGAGAGCAGCCAGGAACTTGTTACTTTCAGCTATGAAGTCATGTTGGTGGTAAGAGTAAAAGAGTTCCAGGTTCAAAATGCAACGTACTGGGTTGGCACTGCATGACATGCTGGTCTATTAATAATGCTGCTGATGAAGAAGAGTTACTGTTTCTGCTTCCTCTATCATCTATTTGTTTCTTCCTGCTAATGTCTGATCACTGATGAAAAAAAAAGTTCAGTTAAAGTTTTTACTCTTTAGCTATAGTATCTTTTATTTATAGTATGTTTTAGTACTTTTCTCTGTCAAGTTTAAAATCACATTAAACTGATAAAAAATGTTGAGATGGTAGTTATACTAGTCATCTTACGTCCATTCCTCTCGTGTCAAATTGATAAAGATGTTCATTTGATCGTCCTGCAGGAGGCGGAATGCTGCACTCAGGTGATGGCTCTCTTGTACCGACCTGTCATTGTAGATCAATGCAAAGTCTGACCTGCAAGACAAACAGGGAGCCAGGGAAGAAATTAGGGCAGACAGAAGACAGAGAGAGTGTAGGTGGTAAAGTGTGCATGAGCATAAAGGTGTAGTCTAATACAATGGTTATTTGGGGTGGAGGAGGTGAGAATGAGATAGAAAGGGGAGTCCTCAGGGAGCAGTTTAAGCTCTGTGACCGCAGATCTGCAATGATGAATTTATAAGTGCTGAAGACAGAGTGGGATGTGTTAAAACTGATACCATGTGGATATTAATGACTCACTATAACAAGATAATTAACTGATTTCTCAATCAGGCATCCATTGTCCAGTCATTTGCATAATCATCTCCATTCGACTGATTACAAAGAAACAAAACATTAAATAAAAGTCTTGTGTGGCTTCAGAGGTAACATTCAGTTGTGTGCTGGCGTTGTCTTTTGTCTTAAATGTTTGTTGTTTTAGTAGCCCAAGCCAGCTTTATTACACATTGGTCATTGTGGATTCTAATTGTGAAAAAGAAATCCAATAAACACATCTGTGGATTTTTTAAAATCATTATTATTTTTTGTAATGGTCCTTGGTATACGTTCGGTATTGATTTGGACTTATATTTCAATTAAAATTATTGTAGTGTGCTTGGTGCCCTTAAATTCTGAGGTTTTAAAAATATCTTTCTGTCCACCAACGGAGCGCACATTGCTTTCCAACAGTTAACTAATTAAAATTATGGACTAAATAAAAAATAAGTACATATGATGTTTCAGAACTTTGATGGCCTCTATGCTATTTTTATGACACATTTACAGTATGTACACTGTATATGAGGTGTCAATATGGCCTTAGCCATGCTCAGAACATTTTCCTATGACAGACAGCTGTTAACTGTCAGTAAGATAATTAAACTGCCACTGCTGCTGCCTTTTCTTATGTTGTCAACTTAGTCCCACGTATTTCAAACGTGAGCATTCCAGTCAGATCCAGATTGCTGTAGTAGTTATTTATGTTGAATGTAAACAGTCCTTAGAACTGCTTTATTTAAAAAATAAGAACATATTTGTTTCATTATTATCGTCACCAGAAATGTAAACTCTTTATTGTTGCTAAATTTCAATTATGCCTTTAGCTATATTTTACATTTTGCAAGTTCTGCAAATCTGGTGCATCCTGACTAAAACATATATATTATCAGTTAATTGTAGTTAATTTAATGGGACTGAACCAACTTTCAACTGGTCTGAATTTAACACAAAAAAAGAAGCATTTTGAAATGTTTTGGTCAGAGCTTGGACGATACAAGTTGACAGAGAAAAAGTGCCTTTTGTGGCAGGAGAGGGTTGTGATGCTTTTTTCCATTGTGAAAATGTATCATAAGTCGAACAAACTGTAAACAGCATAAATTCAACCAAACCACAGTCAGTGTTCTTCATAAAAGCAAGAACAACAACAACACCTAGTCTTCTAAGCCTACAGGAGGGGAGTGTTTGACACTCAGAAGATATATTTTGGGCGGAATATGACTTTAAGATAGATGCCGTTTAGATAGATGCTGTGGACCAGCATCTTTGTACTTTATTCCCAAAATAAAGCATGATGATGATGATGGGTGCCAAGAGACTGCGTTCTTCAGCCCTCCTATGTGGAAAATCTAAAAATACTGTGTTCCCTCCATGAAGACATGTTTGCTTTAGAGTGCTCTCCAAACTCTCTTTTTAAAACTGCTCAAAGGCCTTTAAGAAACACCACCTTACTATTTCTACATTTTCTGATATCACTTGCTATTTTTCAAATTTCACAACAGGATGTGTTGTATATATAGCAATTGCTTTAAACATGTGAGACAAGGTTTAAAAAGCAGGCTGCAGAAATAAAGCTTACTTTGTGTGGATGTGAAAGTTGTTTGTGGTTCCGGTGTGTTCGTAGTCATGGATGGCTGCAGCAAATAGCGACGCCATCACTTCAAGCTCCGTCAGCCAGTGCTTTATGGAAACAAACAAACAAATAAACAGATATTATCAATGTAGCAGGGTGCATATACATAAAATGACAACAGCATGTTTTAAATAGTCTATACTGTGTAAAACATCAGACTTTGTTAGTACCGTAACATGCAAATAGACAATTTTGCTTATATAAAAAGAAGTAACATCTCCAAATGATGACTTCAACTGACACATTCTGCTCAGAGACAAGCAGCTGTGTGTTAAAACTGTAACCCTCTTACATTTAACGGAAAGGCTGCGTATATTTTTCTTATTGCCAACAAACTGTAGACCTACACTAACAATATTTTTGCCCTATTTTTACAAATGATTGCAGTAACTTGTCTTGTCTTCAAAGCATTTCACTGCATGTTATACGGTGTATAACTGTGTTTGTGACCAATAAATATTTGTGGTTTTTTGAGGCCTAGCTGTGGTACAACTGGACTTTGAGCTAAATGTCAACATGCTGACATACGACGACAAATGCTAATTTGGGTTGTTACAAACGGTTATTTTCCTTGTTGATTACTCTCACAATTATTTTCTCAATTATCAATTAGCTCTTTTGTCTAAAAAAAAATGTCACATTGTGTTTCATAAAGAAAAAGATGACCTCCTCAAATTTCTTGTTTTGTTCACAACGTAAAGATATTCTGAAGTAAAGAAACAAAAAAGGTTTTGTTTGTTTGTCTCATCATGGTTTTTGAGCCATTAGCGCTGACAAGCACCACAAGCCACATGTTGCCTAAACCATGTCTGTTGCTACAACTGCTTACTTATCCGCATTATTTTTATTCATTTGACAAAGGGTTAAATGGAACAGATATTCATTTATATGTACGTCCAGCTCTTCAGCATTAATGTTTGCTGGTATTTTACCATCTTAGTTTGATGTCTTAGCATGTTAGCTTTTGCTTTCTCGCTTAAAACACAAAGTACAGCTGAGGCCGATGGGATTGTGTATGTTTTTGCAAGTATTTAGTCTCAACCAAAAAACTAACTGAAATTCCAACCCTATTGTGGTTCATATGAACTCATGCCACCAGCATGGCCTAAAATACATAAACGAGCCCAAACATAATACTGTGTGGTGTGTGTGTAACTGACTAAATGTGCTGTAATACACTGGTGTAAATGGACTCCTGTAGCTGTTGAGCAATGGCTTACTACAATGACAGAGCCCAGATGTTTTGTTAAATATTTTCCCTTTTTGCACATAGATCATACTTTTGTGATTTGTTTTTTTTTTTTAGATTTGTGTTTAGCCAGACCAAATGGGGCATTTGTCTTGCATTTTCCATGGAATTTGCTGACAGTGAGAAAGATAAGCTATAACACCAGCCCTACAATTAAAATAAATAAATAAATAAAAAATAGGATGAAGCAGTCGATCCATAGGTAGAGTATTCAAGTGAGTTCAGTGTACCACGAGTCCAGAGCGCAGCAGCAGGCAATGCAGTGTCTGAGTCACATCAGCAGCATGAACGTGGTTGTGGTAGGGGTTGTTGTATTTGCAGTATCCTCTCTCCAGTGCAGAGAGAAATTCTGTCAGGCACGAGATGGGGATCTGCAAAAAGCATTACATAATCACTAAAAGCGAGGTTAAGTTGAAATGCCAAAGGTTCATAAAGTTTGTGTCAACAACAAAAGCTAAAAAAACTGGAATGCTGTAGTAAGTTTGAGACTGACTGCAGTATGATGCATGTGATTTGTACACGTGATTTTGCAACCAATTATGCCTTCAAACACCACAAAGGGGTAACAAAACCCATATGCTCGATTATATCTGCAAATTACAATACACATTCCCCACAAAAGTTCACTCGACAAGGCCAGTAATGATTGTGTTACGGTGAGAGGTTTCATTTGAAGTTCACACAGTCTTGCAGGACTACGATAACATATTGCATGGAAAGTGAAATATATGTACTATACAATGAAACAGAAAGTTAAAAAACCTTAAAACGGCTGTTGAGCTCATATCTGGTGATCAGCTCAAAGAACAGAGTCTGTAGTACGTGATCAGAGCTGGCCAAGTTCAAAGCAAACACGTCAAAGCTCCAGCGATCAATATCCTGAAGAGAATGAAAGCAAAGTGACAGCATTACTAATGCATGCTTGGGCTGTGCAAATTATCCTTTTTGTGATGTCTGATTTATTAAACAAACACGCAACGTATTTTGTGATTGATGATTAGTGGAGACTTACCCGAAGGCAGTTTACGACCGCTGCAGGTTGATCTGGCATGGCTGCTGTGTAGGCCCTCTTGAACATCCTACAATGTTTATGCTGAGTTCAGTTAGAGTTCAGATGTTGATACTGTGCAGCAAACTCGACTCAGGAGCTGTTTATATAAATCCTCTAAAGTCTCTGACTGCTTTGGAAGGATGTTTTAAAGAGAAAAGGAGGCTAATATTTCACAGGCCAGTGTAGCTGTCTGTGTTTTCTGTGGGTGTAACAGTAACAACACTGTATGAGCTTATATTAGAGTTATAGTACAAACAAGGAAATCAGTCATTTACAATGGGAGTTTTATTGTATGAGATTATTTTCTCATTTTATGTTCATTTGTGTCTGAAATACAACATATACCTCAACTGCTGCAACAGCTGCATTGTTACTGCAACATCCAGGTGGACTCGTGCAGGCTTTCACAAACAAAAATCACAACCTTAAATTGCTGAAATAGAAATAAAATGTACATTTCTGCTGGTATACCTCTCCACAAATATTCCAGCTTGCACTGCATGCACAATGCTGCGAAACTTGGGCTTCTCATCTGAGCGTCGCACAGGGCGTCGAATCCTCTGGGTGAAGGTGGACGCCAGCCAATCAGTGACCTCTGACGGCACGCCGTCTGATTGCAGCTGCTGAAGGTCATCCTCAGACTCCAGACACTGCCTGTGAGAGACAGTGATTGTTGGACAGTATAAAGAAACGGAGCCACAAATGAGGACAGGGTGAAAGCAGCAGAGTTTATAAGACTTGGTCTGAGGAATATGTTTCATAATGCTCTGGTATCACTGGAGTTAAGTGTTGAAAGGCTGAGAAATAGGAATAATATCAAAAATTGATCATTGAAAAGCACAGGTAATATATGTACAGCTTAACTAAAGTGAACAAAAGGAAACATCTTGAAAGCACTAGTTTTTGATATATTTTTAAATACTCTTATTTCTCAAGGTGGAGAGTTAAATTAAAGAATCACTCTCATGTCTGTCTGTTTGAAATATAACTATTGCCAGCAGCTGTTTAGCTTCGCTTAG
This sequence comes from Stegastes partitus, assembly GCF_000690725.1. Lineage (NCBI taxonomy): Eukaryota > Metazoa > Chordata > Actinopteri > Pomacentridae > Stegastes > Stegastes partitus. Next base: position 542,450 of record NW_007577988.1, read on the forward strand.
CAAGAAAGACTGAAAATAGCTAGCCTGCTTCTGTCCAAACACAACCAGTAGAGGCTCCAGGACATTTCTGTTCCCAGCTAAAAATCAGCACAGAAAAAACACACAAAGTGCCATAAAACATGATATAACACAGCTAACCACTAGATCCTCCTCTCCACCATTACAGGATTGGTTGCCTCAGGCTCTGCACTCGTACCAGGTGGCGTGAAGAAGATCTGTGTCTGAGCCTCACAAGCTGACAACACAAGTCCCACATGCTCTGTCCAGGCCAGGGTCCTCTCCTTTTTCTGCCACTACACAAGGATGCATGCCACTGTCATACACTCACATAGTCGCTATGCTTATGACACCAAACTGTTCCTTTCATTTCACCGACCTGACACTCAGGTGCAGGTAGGCATTGCTGCTTGCAGCCCTGGTGCTCATCCAAGTGCTTGTCATCTCCTGCCTGGACTATTGCAACTGCCTCCTCGCCTGAGCTCTTGTGTCTGCTATCAGCTGTCTGCAGCTAATCCAGAAAGCTGCTGTCCACCTGGTATTCAACCTTTCATAAATTTTCCCACACAACTTCTTCGTTCAGAGTGGCTACCTGTTGCTGCTTGTGACAAGTTCAGAACTCTATTGCTGGCCGGAAGGACAAAGAAGGAAACAGTTTTAAAGTCATGCAAACCCCCTACCTATAGACATTTAGCCATCCCATCGTTCTTGTGGTTGCTCATCTTAGTCACAGTGGTGAAACAAGAACTCAACTGAAGTCAGGACAGCAGAGACACCGGCCATACTCCAATAAAGGCAAAGAAACATCTTCTTACAAGAAATAGCTCCAATTGCAGATGATATTCAGCTGTTGCTCCCATGTGATTTGAACGCACGTACTGTACGTCAAAAGAGTTCTGTAGCATATTGTATGCATTACCCATAAGACGTACACAGTGTTAGGTTTATACCTGTTTCCTGCCTTTGTGCTAAACTAAGCTAACTGTATGTTGTAACTTCCTCCCACCCCGTTGAGGCAGACAGCTGTCCACCCTGACTCTGCTTCTGCTGGAGGTTTCTTCCTCATTTTCTTCCCCACTGTCACAGAGCACTTGCTCAAGAGGAACTTGTTGGGTTTCTCTTTACACTACTGCAAGGTCTTGACATGGCTATGCAACGTACCCTGAGATGACATGTGCAGAATCAGAGTCAGATTTATTGTCATTATACAATGTATCATAAAATTGCGCTAAACTTCTTTCCGTACATACAAATGCTGACGTGGATATCTATATTTTTTAAAAATCTGAAGTGAATTGAGTTGAATATTTCCTGTATAGACTTGAGAGTGTTATCAATCCTCTCATCGAAGCCTTTGTCAAAAAAAAGTTTTCTTAAAATGTCACCCTAGATCTTTGAGGAAGTTGCAAGCTCTTCTGTGGTCACAGTGCAGTGTGTGAAATCCCTCAACATGTTATATTAGTCATTAGGGTTCATTGCACCATTTGTGTCCTGGGGCATTGTCTTTGCATAACAATTGTGTTGCATGCTTCAAATTTCTCAGATCTATTTAGCACCTGTTGTGTAACACTAATATTCAGGGGTATGGTAGTAGAAGGCCAATAGAAACTGTGAGCAATTATGTTTATTTTTCAGGGAACACATTTCTTATACTACATTTGAAAACAAAATAATATCTTTTTTGCCTTGCTCTGACTGCTGAGACCAAATATAGTCATTGACCTATGCATGCTGATAACTGTTTAAAGAATGAAGCAAAAACATGAACACGTGCGTATTCTCTCAAAATCCTGTTGTTGTTATTTTACCTTGTTCCATCGAGGTATACTGCCTCCAGTAATGACGCAGTGAAATCGAGATTTTTTTTGATTTCTTCAAAATCAACATCTTTTTCCTCCAGCTGCTTCAGCATGCTCCGCAGCCTGAAAAGAAAAGCAATCATTTCTTAGGATGTGATGCAGAACAAAATAAAAAAGGTCGATTCTCTTTTTGAATGTGCTGGAAAGCTGTGTCACCTCACAGCAACCAACAGCAAATCACTGAGAGGAAAAATGGTTGGAGGCATTAAATCCCAACAGGAACAGCAATAAAAGTTGGAGATACAGATGAAAGGCCATTTAGAACAAAAATGTGAGCTTTGTGTGGCTGATTCTCTGTGTTCTGTCTCTCAGTAAAGCACTTTGAGCTGGTTTGTATGATATTGTGCTTTACAAATAAACTTGAACGAGCTCTTTGAGCAAGGCATTATAAATTGATGGCACTTGTCATTGTCTTGACTGAATGAGACAAAGTCTGAGAAGTGCTTCAGCAAGAGGTTAGGAAATCTTCAAGAGCAGAAGGAGTTCAATTAGAAATGCCAAGCTGTCCAGAGAAAGCCACTGGCAAAAGGGCATCATTAATGCCAAATGTTCCATGAGAGTAAAACTTCACATAGTTAGGGTCTTATGTAACCCACATTTTGTCAAAACACACTCTATAAAAATTATGTTTTTGAGTTTTGAATTGCTGGCGACATTCTGATGTTTTCTCAGAACATGTTGCTCATCCTTGAAACTTTTAATCAAATTACGATAGAACACTGCTGGAAACACGTTCGTCTCCTGCAGTGTAATAAGAAGCAAATGCTCGAGGCATGTGTCACCTACAGTGTAACCCACCTGCTGTGTGTTAATGTAATCTCATCTCAAGAATGAATCCAAAAGCTTTCATTGCCTAATACGGCAGTGATAAAAAAAAAAGAAAACAGAAAATCTTACCCAGCTTGTAATGGAATCTTTCTACTTTGATTTGATTTTGTCTTCTCTCTGTCTGTTTAAAAAGAGATTTATTTGATATAACATATTTGTTCCAGGGTTAGTTCCTGTAAAACAATTTGGTGTGCTGCCCATATGGTGACTAGAATGAGTGTGTTCGAACTGCGTGAGGTCACGCCATGGAGCCAACTCATGGGGATGAGACGCTCACAGCTTTTCAAGTGTTTATCACACTGGCAAGGGCTTTCAAAAGCTGTTGAGTCACAAAAATAGCATGCATCTGAATGCCACCGCTCACTTTCAATCTCAAGTAATCTTTCATGATAACGCGGTCTTTTTTGTTTCAACTGTTTGCTGTAGAAGAGCCTGTGACAGGACGTTTACAGGAAATTACTCGTCAAGTGCACTCGTGAAACTTTGTTTATAGAGAAAGATGACAAATCCTCCTTTGGCTGAGGCTTTGTTGAATCTACACACTGCATAGTGTTATCCTCACTAACTATACATCTGTACATCAGTGTAGACGGCTAAGTGGCATCAGCTTTGTCATCACAAATCTAAAAAGAAAATTCTAAGCAAAGGTCGAAACAAAAACTTAAAATCACATCAGATCAGATTCCACATTACCATAAAAATGTAATAACCTGTAAGCTGTTAAATGTGATGTGAAATCTCACCAAGGCTTCAAGCAATAAGCTCTGAAGTCCATAGACACGAATATATTAATCTGGTAATCAAAACAAAACCACATGACCCATCACCTCTGCATCACATTTCCCTCCCACAGCAAAAGCATGGCTAAGACAATGTTTTACACACACACACACACACAAAGAGTGACAAGTGTTTTCTCACATGCTGCTAAGTATAGTCATATTGGTGAAATGTTAATGGTTTACTGCAGTTTTTTCTTAATTGTATACTTGCTGAGGCTCTCATTTTTTGCTTTCGCAGTGATCAAGATCTGCAACTATAAAAGGTGTCAAACCATTGCCGTCTAGCCCGCCGTGTATTTTTGAGTCATATTTTTCCACTTCTGCTAAACAAGAAATCTACTTCCACAGAGAAGTACAACATTGCTGCACCAAACAGTTAATTAATAATGTTGATACAAAAGATGGGTAAAGTCCTCCAGAGAGGCTGAATGTGTAGTTAACTCAATCTAATGTAATGTGAACCCCCTGTCTTACCTAGAGATGGGAATCTGCAGCCTTTTCTTACGGATTCGAACCAGTTCAGCCATTCCAAACTCAAGTTGTGCTCTAATGGACCCCAGAGTTCAATAAAAAAAAATGAAGAAGGTGAAAAACATAAGTTTGTGCAAGGAAGTAGTAAGTATAAAAGTTCTCCAAATCACCAACGCAAACTTTGTGTGTCCTGAGACAGACTTCTGTTTCAACAGCTCCCCCACCCACTTCTAGGGGGACCTACTCCACTTCACTCTGATTGGTTGGGCAGGCCCAAATTGTGTCAGTGTGTGCACGTGTGTGTGCGTGTGTGTGAGAGAGAGAGCTGCTGTGAGTGCCTTTGTCAGTCAGTGGGTGTTTGTGTATATGTGTACACTCGTTGTGTGAAGTGTGAGAGAGTTGACCTCACTCACTGATGAAGTGTTGACTGCAAAGCTTTCAAGCCGTGTGTACTCAAATCCCAAATGAGAATTTTCCACCGCAGCCGCAAATCAGGGACCTACACAGAGAGTCTTTCACTGAATCCCACCAGAGGCACCCGAACCAAAATACACAAACAAAACTTGTCCTCGAAAGCCATCCACAACAGCGCAATAGGTTAACTGTTGTTATTGATCCAGAAAATGACCACAAGAGTCACCCTGGAAAGTAATATTGATTCTCTAAATAACCAAGTTCACGCACAAAATTTCATGACCTTCAATTAATGCAGAGGTTCAAAAATATTTAAAATCAAATTGACAGTCAACTTCAACAACAGAGGCTGTATCTCTTGACTGAAATGCCACATGAATAACTGTCAGCTGAGTGTTTAGTGAGACCAAGTCTGGCTAAAAGAAGGCAACTTTCTGTCCATTGAGACACCATAAAAGGGCAGCACACAAAACCAAAAGGTCAGAGGAACCAGTAAAAATCAGTCCTAAACACTTTTACAGTTCTAGGTCCTAAATCCATTAGTAGTCCTTATTTATAGAGTATTGTGAGAGCAGCACGACAACGTGGCTTGGGAAAACCCCTGCCTCCTGTCCGTCTCCCTGCTTGGTTGTCCTGCTTCGGCTGCTGGGTCAGACTGACTCTCATGCTCCCATGCTCTTTGACATGGCACGACATATTGCAAAAATGAAGAGATGTAACATTGCGACATATGATTCTCTGTCTCCTGTGTCTCTGTTAGCTACTGAAAAAAAAGGATTAACATGTAAAAAAAATAAATAAAATAAATACCAGAGAACAGACTTGCAGTCACATTGATGCTGTGATGTCGATTGAAGATGTAAATTACAGACTGCAGAGGAGTAATTCATCCAGCATCACTCATAATCATTTAAAAACTCTTAAGTAATTTCCCTTTGTGTGCTTGCCAGCCTCTCGCGTTACACTCTAATCTAGTGCTTTATGTTTTTCCTCCATTCATCTGTCATTATCACAGTTTCCCTCTGTTGATGACGAAAATACACCCTCTGATCTGTTTGTGTCCATCCACTGACCTGAGCCAATTATTACTCACTGACTCCACACTTCAGAGGGAGAAATCTGACTTTGTGGCACCATAAATCACATCTAAATGTTATGTGTCTCTGCATGGGAACTAGATGTTTGAGACGCTGAGGGGGCTGAGGGGCACGGAGAGTCATTACTTCTGTTTTACGACGGTAGAATCAATTAAAGGCTTCTGGCTGAACACAGTGGAGAAAAGGTCTAAGGTTCCCTTGGATGATCCTCAGACCTAGTGAACAAAGTGGGTTTGATTAAAGGGCCAGTTCAACCAAATGACAGAAAGCCTATATTCTCAGTTTCTTGCTATGACATTTATCAGTACAGATAGCTTTGGGTTTATTTTGCCCAAATGTCATGCAGTATCTTTTCACAGAAATCTCAAATAAATAATATCCAATGACAGCTTTCATGGGATCAAAAAATATGTTATCTTTTAAAAGTATGTGTTTCAACTGAATTTTAGCCATCTTTGCTTTATGTCTATTGGGAGGCCAATGGGTTCACCACATTGGGTCAGACAGAGGTATCTTGAACAATTATTGGAAATATCATCACACAAACTTTTATGAGCCCCACTTTTTTTTTTTCTAATCTGTCCAATACTTGGGTTTACAACCAAATTCCTGCCAAACTAATAGCATCATCCAGCTCATTTCTACTTTGTGTTTAATCTTAGTTAGTAATACAGTAAACCTAGGGCCTATAAAACCAAAAATGTGTTTGGATTGATGGCAACATAAGCTAATGAGAAAATGTTCTTTAGAATTTGTGTTTACTAACTCTATTTATTTTAATTAATGCGATGCACTAGATTCTAAGTTTACGCCTTCTTGCACTGTCTCCGTTTAAAAGTATATACGTAACACTTAAGGAAACAATGAGCCCATTAATGTATGTAGACCTGTGTGAGAAAATCTTTCTTTTTTTTTGTTTTTTTCTTCTTTTCATTGGGCAGAACAAACCCTTTAAGATCACATAAGATGAATGTGAAAAGATATTATTTTAAATTCTGTACATTAGTGGGCTCATGTTAAATGTCTGTATGCAATAAAAACAACACAACAACAACATTACTTCATTACACAAAACATTGCATAAACAAAACAAATCACCTCCAACTTTGTGGTCCAACAACCACACAGTGCCACTGTCCAAGTCTCTCTACTCCAAAAAAAAAGGCTGTTTTATGTTATAAGTAACTTCCTGCAAAAAGTGTGTTGTAAGAAAAACATTAATAGTTTATAGAAATTATTAAACTTACCGTTCCAGTGTGGTGGTCTGTATCACAAGACTGAGATTTCTATCAGCTGCTCTGTGTATCTTACACGTCGGTGTCATGATCCCTGGCTTGTAACGCGACTGAAGACTACGTGCATGTGTGTGTTTGTCAGTGCTTGTGTGATTGTTTGAGTGAGTGCATAGCTGCAATAGTTTACTCTGTGTTTAAATTTACAGATGTATGTAGATCTTTCCCCTCTCTGTGTGTATACTGTAGTTTGCAGTGTGTACAAGAAGTACAGTGCGCGCGCGTGTGTGTGTGTGTGTGTGTGTGTGTGTAATCCTCAGTGTTCCACCAGTCAGCAGCAGAGACTCTGCGTCACCAACACAATCAGCAGAGAGTCTTTATATCAGGACCAGAGTTTCCACCATTAACCGTCCTCAGGGTCTCGGGACAGGATCCACTGTGGAGCTGCACAGGGACACTTTATTTGCATGCAAAGACTTATCAGGCAAAAATTACATTTTACCAAGATTATTACTGAATATCATTCTGATTAATCAGTAATATCATTTAAATATTACTTGGCTTGACAAAATAAAAGCATGTAATAGTTTACTTTACTTTAGTGCAAATTAACTCAATACTTTAATTCAGATTTTGAGGTTTACGTATCACCACCTATTCAGCTGCATTTCAGAGGAAAACTGCACTTTTTCTCAACATTAAACCAGTGGTTCAACCATAAGGGATGAGAGCACCAAGCAGGAAAGGAAGAATCTCCATTAAATCTTTAACAGTATAAGAAATGAAAAACACATTAAAGATCTCACAAAAAGAGGCAGCTGGCAGTGCTGCTAGGTGCCTAATGGAAAGTATGATGAAATAAGAATGAGAAAAGAAAACCTCTTGAGTGATACATGGCTATTCCCTGGATGTGCAAAATATGAAAATGTGATAGGAAAGATGAGAGTGTGTGTGTGTGTGTGTGTGTGTGTCTAAATTGCACATTATATAATTATATCTCTCTAGAGCTTCTTATATATTGTGCTCAGTGACTTTTACATGCACACAACAAACACTGACTCACTCTTGCTGTTTATTCTTGTTTATGATTTTGCATTGTTTTTCAGTAATGTGCTGTTTTCAGGATCTGCCATTTGTTTATTCATGAATGTGTAAATGTTGCCTGTTGTGGGAATTAAACCTTTTGTGCTCTTGTGAGAAGGCTGGGTCCCTTGGCCTCAGATGGTGAAACCCTAAATACACTTTGCACGCACGCACGCACGCACGCACACACACACACACACACACACAAACGTACACACACACACACACACAAACACACACACACGTGCACAAACTGTAGACAAATGAAAGTAAGCATCCATATCTCCAGTGTGGCAACGTAACGGAAATACACTGCTCAAAAAAATAAAGGGAACACCTAAACAACACAATGTGACTCCAAGTCAATCACACTTGTGTGAAATCAACCTGTCCAGTTAGGAAGCAACACTGATGGTGAATCAGTTTCACCTGCTGTTGTGCAGACGGAACAGACAACAAGTGGAAATGAGAGGCAGTTACCAAGACAACCCCTATAAAGGAGTGGTTTGACAGATCATGTCTCTGTTCTCATCCTTTCTGGCCATATTTTGGCCACTTTCTCATTTTGTCAGTGCTCTCAGCCCTAGAGGTAGCATTAGGCGTGTCTACAACCCACACAAGTAGCTCAGGTAGTGCAGCTCATCCAGGACGGCACATCAATGTGAGCTGTGGCCAGAAGGTTTGCTGTGTCTCTCAGTGTCCAGAGCATGAAGGATAAACCAGGAGACAGGCCAGTACATCAGGAGACGTGGAGGGGGCTGTAGGAGGCAACAACCAGGCAGCAGGCCCCTTTACCTCCTCCTTTGTGCAGGAGGACCAGGATGAGCACTGCCAGAGCTGCAAAATGGCCTCCAGCAGGCCACCAATATGCATGTTTCTGCTCAAACTGTCAGAAACAGACTCCATGAGGGTGGTCTGAGGGCCCCACGTCCACCAGTGGGGCTTGTGCTTACAGCCCAGCACCGTGCAGGGTGACTGGCATTTGCCAGAGAACACCAAGATTGGCAGATTGGCCATTGGTGCCCTGAGCTCTTCATGGATGAGAGCAGGTTCACACTGAGCACATGTGACAGAGTCTGGAGACGCCGTGGAGAACATTCTGCTGCCTGCAGCATCCTCCAGTATGACCAGTTTGGTGGTGGGTCAGTAATGGTGTGGGGAGGCATTTCTTTGGAGGGCCGCACAGCCCTCCATGGGCTAGCCAGAGGTACCCTGACTGCCATTAGGTACCAGGATGAGATCCTCAGACCCATTGTGAGACCATATACTGGTACAGTGGGCCCTGGGTTCCTTCTGATGCATGACAGTGCTAGGCCTCATGTGGCTGAAGTGTGTCAGCAGTTCCTGTTGATGAAAACATTGATGCTATGGACCGGCCTGTCCGTTCCCCAGACCTGAATCCAATTGAGCACATCTGGGACATCATGTCTTGTCCCATCCACCAACGCCACGTCTCACCACAGACTGTCCAGGAGTTGACTGATGCTTTAATCCAGGTCTGGGAGGAGATCCCTCAGGAGAACATCCGCTGACTCATCAGGAGCATGCCTAGGCATTGTGGGAAGGTCATACAGGCAGGTGGACGCCACATACACTGAGCCTCATTTTGACTTGTCTTGAGGAATTTCCACTGAAGTTGGATCAGCCTGTGATGTGATTTCCACTTCATTTTTTATGTTATTTTGTTCTCAACGCATTCTGCTATGTAATGAATAAAGTTTTTCAACCAGAACATTTAGTTCATTGAGATCTAGGATGTGTTATTTTAGTGTTTGCTTTATTTTTTTGAGCAGTGTGGCTTCAGTGCGGGTTGAATGGGAAGGGAGGAGACAGAAAAGAAAGGAAAAAGGGAAGGAATACAAGGACAGTGCTGGCTGCAAAATATAATCATGATAGGGCCACCTAAAATTAGCAAAGAGCACTTTTGGCTCTGTAAAGCTGGAGTGCATCATTTAAATTGTACATGAAATATGAAGGGGATGAGGAGGAGAGATAGGAGGGTAGTGAGGGTGGAGAGAAGACTGGAAATAGACAAGGAACACATGTTGAATACAGCCAAAAAGAAAAAAACAAACATATTATAGTTTTTATTTGGTTAAGATGGCAAGAAATAATGTTACACACCAATTGTTCATACAATAATCTATTCAGTGCTGGTTGTGGCTTAATACTAAAAATACTTAAAAACATGACATATATGAAGAGTATGAGTGAGATTTTACAGAATCTACTTGATCTGTTCATTATGTAACCTTGAGGATTGGTCAACACACAGGGGCTTCAATTAATGAGGCCACAACGGTCAATGTGGGTCAATCTGCCATTTATTATACAAATAAAATTCTAAAAGAACACAGTATGAAGGAAGAGAGGACAGACAGTCATATCACGGCTGGGAGACCAACCACTCACTGCCTAGGACACTGGGAGGAACTAAATATACAAAAGAAATACAAATCCATCACACTTCAAATGAAAACACCAAACTAATACAATGTGCAACCGCAAACCATATCACCAACTAAAGTGAACTCCCAGCGTCTCAACCACACCGGTGAATGGAGGACCCCACCAGCCGCAACACTAAGAACAAAAGAAGACAGAATGTTAAAATTCTAAAACAATTAAAATCCTATAATTAAAACAATAAAACAATTAAATCAATCTGGCTAAAAGATAAAATACTAACTAAAATAAACGGCAGTCAGTGCTGTACCTAAAAAACAAAGAAGCACTGTTAGTTTGTAGGCTTCGGTCCTACAAACAAATGAGACCCACAATTAAAAATCATTAAAATACAGGTACCTCAGGGTGCACGCATGCACCCCTACATTACCCTAACAATAAAATGCTACTCTAAAACAATGCTAAAAACCACAAAAGTCTATCTTACCACGAGCAGAGTCAACAGTCCATGTGGACACAAAGGATCAAGAGAGTGTGACTCCTAGAGCCACACCTGTATTAATCAGTCTCTGTGTCTTTCTGATTGGTCTCTGCTGCTTCTTCTCTGTCCTCTGCTGTCTCCTCTGCTCTCTACTGCCTCCTCTCTGCTGCTTCCTCATGACCTACTGCTACAATCAGAATCATTAAAGCTGGCATTAGTAAAACTACAACAGTTGTGAATCTACATTATAATTATGCACCATGACAGCAAATCTAGATCACGTAAAATGAGGGAGGAGGATTTTTAAAGTGGGTACAAACAGAGTTGTGACTCACAAGAGTCAACATGAACTGTGATCAAAATATCCACGGCCATGTTCTAGCTCAAGACCTGTATGAATCACAGGCTGAGTGGTAATGAAAGCAAAGCATGTATGCACACTGAAATACTTGGGATAAATACCAGTTAAATTTAAAGCATCCAAAAAAGTCTTCAGCCCAGAGTGACAACAAAGGACCTGTACACTTCCCTGTAGGCGTTTCGGAGGAGAACATACGGGAAGCAGCTCTCCAGCATGTCTTGGCTCAAGAACGGAGACTCCTCCACAATCTAGATGAATCAGCATTAACACAAGAGTGAACACAGGAGTTTTTGTTATTGTTAACATGAAAAGATCAGGACCCATAAGTGACTTTGCTCCTGCTAAAGCTACAAATCTTTATTTCACTTTTAAAAAGTCATTTTAAGATGGCTGTACAGTGAAGATTTTAACAAATGTTGCTAAAAATAGGACAATGTTGTGTTTTTTTGGGGAATTTGAGCTTTTTCACCGCTAGGACGATATGTGTGAGACTTACTGAAAATAAATTAAAGTTCCTGTGTTCATTGTCGTGAAGAATCACATTTTCCAGTGAGGCTCACTGATCTATTTTTATTTTTTTACCACAGCAATACAGAAGACTAAACCACATATATATATGATTAAGTTATATTACTTTCGTTATAGCTGCAATTTTCTGGTTATCCAAACACTAAAAATCTACCTTCTAACGTTCATTTTATTTGTGGCAAAAACCCTCACCATCCATTTTAAATTGTAGAACCACTTTTTTTTTTTAATGCATAATCACTATAAAGCATTTTTAAATTGTCTGTAATAAATTTATTGTTCATTGTTCATTCATTAGTGCTTCAGAGATAAGCAGTAAGCCATTCTAGAAGACACTGCAGGTCTGATGGGTTATTGTAAAGAGAAAAAAACTCAGTTAATTAAAGGTCATAGGGTTTTCCATTAGTCAAGTCATAATCCCACAAATTCCTTATTGCGATTTTAAAGCAAATGAATCCCTATGTACCTACCATGTGTAGGAGCAGGTAGACGGACTCTCTGTTTTTGCTCTCCACTTTATCAACATTTTGTCCCAATTGAAGCAGAGCAGAGGAGGCCAGCTGCAGAGTGACAGGAAGTTTAAAAGAGAAGAAAATCAAACAACTGGAACGTTTTCACACTGCTGGACTTGACCTGAACGAGGCCAAAAGGTTGGCAGTGTCTTGAGAAAGCTCTTCAACTAAAATATTGTCAGAGTTGTGTGTCCAAGAAACCATTTGTCCTTTGACATCTGTCTTTTACATTTGGTGGCTTCAATAAAAGTCTCTGCATTATACCGCAATCATGAAACTCACCTGTGTTTCCTGTGAAACTAAATTACAGCTTTCACTAGGGTTCAGGTCTATGAGGAATGCACTGTTCAGTTGAGTGATTTTCCCTTCTCAGGCTTATTCACTTGAATAGTTTTTCACATTAATTCCACATAAAAAAGTATAGCAAATGTTAGCGACGTAATGCTTCAACTTTAGCTATAATATGTCTAAATGCATTGTTTTTCACTTTTTGTGAGCTCTTACATTTAGCCATGTAAAAGCAGTAATACATTTTTTTTTATTTTTTGCATGATTTTAAATACTGTAATTCTATTATAGCAGTGTATTTTAATAAATTTGCAAATCGTATTTACAATGAACATTTCTTTCTTTGTTTCCAACCTCATCTAATCTCTTTAAAGTTTCTGCACCATAACAACATGTTTTCCACTCACCAAGAGAAAGTCTTTGAGCTGCTGCTCTATGTTCTTGTTCTGCACGGTGAACATGGCAGCAGCCAGCTGGTTGATAGCCGTCGCTAAGCAGTGGATGTTGTTGTTGTGGCCTAAGAAAATGACAATACAAAAGACATTATGGAAAAATAGAATAGCATGTCCTGTAATTGAGCCACAAAGAGGATGTTTTTGTAGCCGAATGATTGGAGAAATTTACCTAATGATCTGTAACGCTTAAGAGGAAGCATGCTGAGCATGTTCCCGCAGGGTCACTGGATAGATTTATTTAAAATATGTCAATGGAAAATTGAGACAAGGAAAATAGTCTATGACAAAATGCCACTTTGTGCTTTGATAGAAATCTGAGCTATTTACTGCTCTTAATGTTTCAGTCTAGGCGTATAGCCAAGCAGTTAGGGTCAGCAAGGCCACATGCCAAGAGTAACTGTATCAATGCACGTCAGCCGGAGTTATCTGTAAACAAAAGTCTCTCAGCAGAAACGTGTTTCTCATTAACCAACGTGCTTTGCTTCGGACCATGTCAGACTGGAAAGTATGATACACAGAGATGCTAATAAGCCTCATGTTCCTGGGTGGAGTGTCTTTTTTTATACATCATCAGCAGCTGGTAATAATGGCTGGAAGAACAAGTGATTAGTATTTGTTTGAGAGCTGCCTGGAGAATAATTACTGTCAAGCATGCTGAAATGAATGAATGAATATGCACCTCCATGCTCTCGGCTGTAGTACGAGTTGGGGTCCAGGGCCAAGATAGGCAGGGACACAGCAATGTAGACTAGCAACAAACAGGACAGCTTGTGCTCCTCATCAATGGATGTGTTATCTGCAAGGTAGCAACAAGTTAAAAATAAATAAAAGAACACTCTCTAATTCTGGCTAGTAAACAGTTAAAGCACAGCATGTTTTGTAGTTTCAGTGTTACCTGTCTGCATACTGCCAATAGCTGTAACAAGGGCAGGATCAATATCACATGGCAGGCCTGCAGCAGATGCCAGCTCAAAAACACTCATAGTTACCTGCAAGGTCATAAAGCATTAAGGAAAGTGCATTTAAAATAACCAGTTTAAAGCTTCAGCATCAATGAGGTTAAAAAAAATTCTGGCATGAAGTGCATTTAACCCTTTTGCAAGCAGTTTTCCCTCTCAGTACCCCCACAGCTGTGATAGCTGAGGCCAGAGGCATTGTGTTCTCAGATTGTGTGTCAGTGCCTCTGTGCCAATCTACGACAGGAATTTTTTAAAACAGATTTTTTGGGCCTTTGCCCTTATGTGAGAGCAGTAGCGATAGACAGGAAAGGGGGGAGAAGAATGGGGATAGACCTGCAGCAAAGGGTCGTGAACAAGAGTCGAACCCACGGCTGCTGCATCGGGGAACTATAGCCCCTGTTCATAGTTCGCCCACTCAACTAGATGAGCTATAGGGGCACCCTGGACGGTATTTATTGATATGTGGTGAAATGTGGTCAAACGTTCACTTGCACTCAAGGATGAACTGATTAGACTTTGCTGGTCAAATATCAAGGTTACTACGACTTTCCAAAACACATTTTTGATCATAACTCTTATTTCATACACTAAATTTTGACATAATGTCACACAAATATCTGATGAAGTGATGACGTTCTAAATCCAAAAAGGTCAAAGGTCAAGTCACAATAAACATGGATGTAAAACGCATCTTGACTGCTTAGCAGAGGCATACAACTGCAATAAGGTGCTAGCTTTGGTTTCTCCTCAGGTTTTTCTTGAATCTGCACATACATTTTTAATGACTATCCCACTGAGGTTCAAATTTAACGCTTCTTGCATGTTACAGTGCTGCCCACACTTCAGAGAAATGGCCAGCAGGATGCTCATCTGTGCTCTGCATTTCATATGGCAGCAACAGAAGTGACACAGTATATACTTTCTGGAGCAACACTAAGCCAGTGGTGGGTGTCTTTGTCTTGACACTCGGCTTTTGATCTTGCCCTATTTCTGGTTACATGCATGGTTGGCCTGTCTGGGCAGAATGTTTCCACTAATGTGGTTCAGAGTGCAGAGCTGCAGCAGCGATCAGACTCTCTCTCACGGAGGCACGAGGGGGCTGCTGACGTCTTTGGGGTTATCCTGGCCCGGGCTGTGGCACGGCTGTCATGCCGCACTCAGAGGCCAGACGTCAGTGAAGGGAGGGAGAGTTCATGAGTCAGAGTCACACAGATTACCCCAGAGGGAGATGAGGAATTTAATTTGGTTGGTACTAAAGAACAAAAAAAACATAATGCAGTTTCTCTGAAGCTCCCCAGCTTAAATTTACCATTGCTTTCTGTCTATTATTTAAAGAAATTCACTTCTGCCACACATACACATGCTATATTCTGCATGCTTAGCCTCTGACAACAGTTCATCACCTCCCCAACCTTTTCCATCTCAAAAGGTAAACATACATTTGAATGAATGTCGGGACAATGACTGACCTTCAATATAAATTTTCCCACAATAAGGTAACTCAGTGAAAACAAACTGTGGAGACACTGTTGGTAAACTGTGATGTGATTCATGCACAGTGGAAACCTGTTGACCGAACGTTTATTTATCAATGGGATTCTAACATATGGATGCCTTTTTTACAGTGTCGCTCCCTCGAAGTGGGAGAACAGCTGTGCTTTACCTTAATGTCAGCTTCGGGAGAAATGAGGTCTCTCAGGCACTCGATGGGCCCCATCAGGTATGGGCAATGCTTTTGCAGGACCTACATTACAGAATTATACAACACAATATCATTGAGATCATCCGTAACAAAGGAAAGACCTTTATATGTCAAGTCAAGGACTTTAGATAATATCATATCCACATGTCTTTCATATCTACACCACATTATATAAAGTTTCATTATAAAGGTTTTATCAAAAATCTTGGACATTACATCTTTCAGACAGTTCTGTGCCATGGATCTGAAGGACAGGATCACACCGATGATGGTCATCCTCTTCAGCACATTCTCCCCACCTACAGGTACATATGGAACAAATCTGAGCTTAACACCTATGTTCCTATCGTCTGTATAATATACACTTAAGCATGAAATGAAACCGCAGTCGCTCTTACAGTGTAATGTCCCCAAATATTACACTGTGGGTGAATGTGAAACAAATTGCTGTTGTAATGAACACAACTGTGCCATTAATGATAATAACAAATTGTTAAGGGTTTGTCAGCTCAACTGGTTATTTGCACTTAATTAACTTTTGGCTTCTGCAAGGAGGAGAACGCCACTCTGGGAAAGGTGGCTGAGGCACAAGATCATACATTATCATATGATTTTTATTAGACCTGAGATGAGTTTTGTGATTACAGCCTGAAGAATAGCTGTAGACATGTAGCGTGTTGGAATAGCAAAACCATGTGGTGGAAAAAGCCTTACATAGTGATTTTTTTAAAAATACTCAGGTAAAAATCCTGCATTTAAACTCTTACTGTTAACCACTATTATCAGAATATACCTAAAGTATTACTGGATTATCATTGCATTGATGGATTGATGCATTTTTTTTCTCTTGTCGTTAGCAGAGGTGGATCTAAACTGAACAACAATACATCATATTGTATGCTAATCATGCAATATAGTTTTTATATGCAGATCTTAAGCAGCAATGCAACTCATAAATACAGCAGTCACATACATTTTGAGGATTTGAACACATAGTAGCATAAAACGGAACCTAACAGCATGCATCAGTGCAGTACTTGTGTAAATGTACTGGTGCATTTATCCGAATTTCATACTCTGATGTATTTTTTTATTTATCCATTCACTGGCACCTGGCTGCTGTCTGTAGTACCTGATGTTTCCTCTTGGCACTGCATCAGATTGTCTTAAATTGAACATCTTAATGCAATTTCCTCAAAATGGCTTCTTTCAAAATGAACAAATCAGTCCACACCTGTTTTTAAGATTCAAGAAAGGTCCCACTATGTTTTCTTTAGAGGGTGAAAGTCGTGATCAGTACGTGTCAGTCAATCAGAACAAAAAGGATTGTGGTCTATGCTTAGGCTAATTTATCCACATTACTCCTCCTTCAGTTCGTGGTATCGTTCTTCCTCTAATCTGTTTCATAGTTGCTGTTCTCACCTTGTGCTATTTATAAGATCCTCCTCCTCATATCTGCTTTTTTTTCTCCAACTCTTTTCAGCCCCTTTACCTTCTCCATCACATCTCCTCCCTCTCTACTTCTCACCTGTCAACCTCCTTTTCAGATTGGACATTTCCTCGGGCTTATCAAAGTTGTTCTTCATCTGTACCAGGATGTCCATGTTCTCAATCACCATTTTCTAACAGAAGAGAAAGAAGTGAAATAGGTGATAAAACCACCTACATTTGAGAGTTACAATGTGGAGGTCAATGCTGTGACACATCTGTTTGGCAGTATGTTCTGCAATTCCTCGCTTCAATCATAAGTGTCAAAGTAGGAAGCATGACACAGTACAGCGGTAAAAGGTGTTTAATGCATAAACTGCCGCTAGACGAACATTTTTCCATGATATGAGGAAGTGAATAAATTCATCGTATTTTACATTTATTCACTTGACTGCACTGCTCTCTCAGATATGACTACATCTTTGCCAAGAGAAGTAATATATTTGGACCTGGATGTGACTTTTTGACACAGGCTGTTTTAAAAATGTTATACATTTGAAACATCCATCCATCCATCCATTATCTATACACCGCTTAATCCTCACTCGGGTCGCGGGGGGCTGGAGCCTATCCCAGCCAACTTAGGGTGAAGGCAGGGGACACCCTGGACAGGTAACCAGTCTATCACAGGGCCACACTTAGAGACAGACAACCAAGCACACTCACATTCACACCTACGGACAATTTAGAATCACCAATTAACCTCAACATGTTGTTGGACTGTGTGGGAGGAAGCTGGAGAACCCAGAGAGAACCCACGCTGCACGGAGAGAACATGCAAACTCCACACAGAAAGATCCTGGTGTCCTCACCAGGACACAAACCACTGATGGTGCTAACCACCGAGCCACCTTGCAGCCCCATTTGAAACGTATAATGTCGAATTTCTGTGAAAACAGCTTTTTAAATTTGCAGCATTAGCTGAACTGTGTAAATAGATAGTGTTTTAGTATTAAATTCTGCCTTTGCATCCCTATACAAAGGCTGTCATAACCGCACTGTAGCATGTTAATTTGTGGGCTACAGAAGTTAGACTGTCACACTCAGTGCCAAAACAGTTAATGCAAGAGATCTGACTATATAATGTGAACGCTATCTGGTGAGAAAACAAGGACTAACCTTAGTTAAAATCTTTACCTTTACCTAGATATTACAAATAACTAGTTTACAGCTTTCAAGCAAGTCCAATAAACCACACTGTACCTTCAGCTCGCTGACTTGCGAGGTGATGTGCCACATCAGGTTCTCACTCAGAAACTTCAGGCCATATGGACCAAGCAGCTCTGCCAGGGCCTGTAACTCTGTTCAGAAGTTGACATGAATAATTTAAGGGTCATGGTTAACATAAAGACATGTCTACACGAATTGACAATAGAAAGTTTGAGTGAAGATGCATTATGTCTTTACAACGTGGTGTTTTCACAGCAATCAAATACAAAGCTTAACTTTCTACTAGTGAAACAGATGATAAAGATAATTAAATGTAATTTGTGATTGTATCTGAATAAGTGAAGCGGAGACAACTGCAGCTGCTAGACCTCTTGTCGTGACATGTGAATGAATACGTATGCAAGGACGCAGGTGGCTAAAATTGGAAACGGTTAATGGACGGGCAGGTGAGTCACCATGAGGAAAGCAGATACCTCACTCTGGGGTAAATATAGACAATAATGATGAGACTGTGTGAGGGCGTCCACTGAAGTGCAACGGCCTCCTTTATAAATGTATGTATAATGTTCATGTTTGCTTGTGTGCGCATGAGACATTTTTGACTTAGAGTGAACATAGCCTAAATATAGTCACAGGGAGTCCACTTCTCCTATGATGTAGTGTGGAGGTGGACCACGAGGCTGCGTGGAGGAGAGACAAGTGATGCTGGATTAGCTATGAGGCAGTGATGGAAGAGTGGGGGAGATGATAAGCAAATACTGCAGTTCCCATTAGCCAGGCAGAGTCAGAATAAATTGCACGACATGTGGTGTGGACAAAAACGCCACACACCATCACAATGACAAGCTTCACAGCAACAACGCTCCCTCTGCATGCAATGTGTGATACGAGTGAACAAGATCTACAAGTTGTCATTTAAAAAGAGTGAGTCATCTCATGATCGGTGTCCTTGTGATCAATAAAATTCTTGGAACAGGGAAACTTTTCAAACCCGTCAAGAGAAAAAAAACATCTATTTGCCAAACGTAAAAAATACAGGTAAAATGTCTCTTACTGACACATTTTAAAATAAATAAATGAATGCTATATGTCATCAAATCTAAAAAGGTAATCTGCTTCTAGATTATACCCCCCATGTCTAAAATTCTTCATAATTATGGCTGCAGATTAAAAACAGGGACTTAGTGTACAACATGGACAAGCTCAAAATAAAACCTCTTAAAAGTTGAAGTTGTTGCTATGGATACTAAGGGCTGCATGTCACGGATAAATGTGTTGTGAATTACTTTATCCCACAATGCAACACACATTAAAGGTCTAAGAGTAAGTTCACCATTACCGTATGTACTGCTTTTGTATGATTTGCCTCATATATCTTTCAGTGCCACTTTTTTGTGAATATAGAAGTGATAGTACAAAAACTTGCAAAAAGTAGCACTTCTAACTTTTAACATTTCAACTTTTGCTGCAGGCAAAATTACGATAATCCAGCTCCAGGGCTGACCTGCAACATCTGAGAACTCCTCAGCTCTGAAAGTTGGTTCGTTGTCAGTAGTCTGGCTGACAAAGCAGTGCATTGTAGGACAGTGGACGATGAGGGAGTTGCTCGCCTGACGCAAAAGACTCTCCAGGAACCTGAGATGCAGAAAAGAAACATACAAAACAAGATATAATTTCCTCAGCAACTGTAACTTTTGCTTAAACAGCATGAGGTGAGAGACAAAGAGAAAGTAAGAAACACAGCTGAGAAAGTTCAGGAGGATGTACTTTTGTGTGCTACAGTGCAAGTTGTGCAACATGCATGTGCAGTTGTGCTTCCTGTGGGTTTTTCTGTGTGACGTTTATGCTACATGTGGCAGTAAGTCAATATATACTTGGGTACATGTGTTTCAAATAAATATTTGCATGCAGCACACAGTAGGTACATCTATATATCACACACACACCAGTTTGTGTAGACTGTAGTGACAGTCTGGCCTCCATGGGAGTCCAGTGGCTGTGTTTGCTGCAGCAGGACACTCTTCACCAGCCGGGTGATGTCCACATTGACGTAGCTAGAGAGGCTGTGCAGATTGGCTGTGTAGGCTCTTATCCCTGCCAGGAGGTCAGAGGGGCGGGATATCTCCTGGGTGGTCTGGTTGTAATTTGCCATTCTCACGATGATCCTGGAGAAACACGTTGAACCAACGTCACTTGTCACTGTGCTGAAGTGGACTGAGGGTGGACAGATGGGACCTTAAAGCAGGTGAAACGAGCCATGGCGACTTGGCCCTACCCTCATTAGGTCAGCACATTCACCGCTCCAGGGCTTTGCTGAGAGCGTATTTATTTTTGTTAGGACCCTTCATTCTCTCACTTTTTTTTCTCCATGACTGTATTTACAGTTTTTGGCCACAGAAGGACTGATCACGCTGCTACTCAAGGTCGCTAATTTTAAGGTGACAGGGGAGATAATCATCAGCTAAGACAGGGAGACTAAACAGAGCATATACACAGAAACATTAGGTTACCCTGGCACCAAGGCCCTAATCTAAACAGCAGTTAGCACTGAAATGACACAGAGCAAGGGAGTGACATGATGGATCTCTGCGCAGATTTTTAAGTGACGCAGCACAACTTGACATGAGGGAACTCAGATAGTAAAGTAGAGTTCATTACAGAAATGGAGAAGATATTCCACAAGAATCAAGCTCCAAATGATTCCCTAATTTTCTGGAGAACAAAAACCTGCCTGCATGTCACCAAATAAGTGCCAATTTGGAGAAAATGCAGCTTGAGGTGGTTTTCCCAGTGCATTGTCACATACTGGTTGAAGTGGTTCAACTTTTCATATTTTACATTTCCACAGTCTCTGTTAGGCATGGATAACAGCTTGCAGAATAGGATGTACGCAAGTTTCCAGTCAGTTAGTTTTAACATCAGCAGAATCAAAACAGGCAAATTATGGCATTATGTTAATATGCAGAGTTACACTTGCACAGCGTCTTTGTACACTAGCAGACAAAACCATATTTCACGGACAGCTTGCTTCTTTCATGATGAAAGCAGGCACTCATATCAGCAATTATCATATTTCTGGCAGTAATTGTTTACAGAGCTGCTGAAGTGACATCCTCTTTAGGTGCACATGAAGAGAGAGAAAAATCTGCAACTGTCACTTCACAGACTCACTGCTTTTTCTACACCTTCAGGATCCATTATATCATCCACAGTTATTTAGACAAATGTAATGACAGCATACTCAGAGAGGCGTTTCTCCAGATGAGAAAGGAGGAACTCTGTGGGAACGACGATGTGGTCAAAGACAATAAAGTCACTGCAGAGACTGTAGGAGGAGCAGAGCTCTGTTAACATCAGATGCATCTTGTCCACACTAGGAGACAAAGAAGGGGAGAGAGAGAAGGGACAATGCAGGTCTTTAGGAAATTAGGACAAATATTTTGACAATGACTTTACTATGGATGTTCTATGCTCAGACAAATAAGGTAATAAAGATCTTAAAGGATTGTAAAATCTCCAAACTAAGTCAAAGAGGAGGGAAACTGAGATTCGGAAAAGAGACAGAATTACAACCCTTCAGACTTAAGAGCTCTTTAAATGTGGCTATTTACAGAATATGACCAAACAATGAAAACACCTAAATAAAATGTGTTGCCTGTAAAACTGCTCTGTGCTTCTCTTTAATGCGCTGAGGTGTTTTGTTTCTAACTTTTACTGGTTTGATTCAGTACTAGTCAACACTTCAACTCAACAGGTAATAAAGTTAAAAAAAAAAAAAAAAGATGCTTTGTAGACAAGAGCATTTTTATCCTGTCTTCTGAGTAATTTACGGCAAGAAATGCGTCATTAGTTGAGGAAAATAATTTTAAAATGTCAGCAGACGTGATTTTGAACCTAGTCTGCAGAATTAGAATCCAACACTGCCAAGTGTTTATTCAGCAACTATTTGATTTGACTTGTTGATAATGCTGCACATCTGCAGAAATCTGGAGTCTATCAGTTGCACTCAGATTTCCTCTAAACTCCTGCCAATTCGGTATAATGATCAAAGGTTCAGACAGTATGAGCTAAATAGAGGACATGATGGGAATAAACAGAGGAAACAAAAAGAAAGCTGACTTGGTGGCGACTGTCCGGTCTTTCCTTCGGCTCTCAGCGCCTGGCTTCTCTTTCTGGACCTCCCCTTTTTTTGGCATGGGTTTCTTCTGCTTTCTATACCGAGCCGCACTGATGTTCTCAGCACAGTGCTTGGGCAGCAGCTAAAGGGTTATCACATGGAAAATTGGATGCAAAGAAAGAGAGAAAAAGGGGGAAAGAAGCAAAGAGAGAAAGAGTGGAAGAATTACATCAAGGCAAGCAAGCATTAGATATCCTCTTTAAATGTAAACAAGTACAATTTTTGGTCACATTGCTGGAACTCCGTTGAAAAGTAAGCTTTCGCCATATACACAGTTTGACCTGTTATATCGTTGTATTTAAATTCCCAAGTGTGCTCACTGCCTCCAGCTAAATAGAATGATGCCAAGCTGCAGCTAGTGTGATTATATTTGGATATGAACTAGTACAGAATCAATCTCTGCTAGATAATTTGTTTTTTCAAATCTGAAATAGAGTCAGACTCCACCTGATCATGGAGGTTGCGCTGCTCAGCACATATCTCTAACACAACATTGCTGGTCTGCTTGGCTATCTGCTCCAGGAAGGTGACACACAGGCGCAGACTCCTCTTCTCCATTGCCTCCATCTCGACACACAAAACACAACAAGAGTAGAGAGCGACTGTGCACACAGGTTGACACACTGAATGCACAGGTAAGCATGCAGAAAATACTACACAGTAGTTTGCACACTGATTATCAATCTGTTGAAAATAGGACCTGTTTAAAATTATTCTGGTCTTGAGGCTAAGCTGGCAAAAGGTGTAATCAAGCACATACAGATCACGTACCCTCATCTTAAGTAAGATCAACAAAGGAATATCTCTATTTCTGTATTAACAGAAAAACGTTGTCGTCGATGTAGACTGTATGAAACACCTGTCATGATCCATCATGCAGTGTGCGAGTTAGACATCAAACTTATAACTACTGTTCTTCAGCAGATGATTGAACACTGACCTCTTCTGGGCAGAGAGGGTGTCCACAGTGACCGAAGTGAGAGCAGACTGACGGGAAGGCCATGAGGTAACGCTTCATGGTCATATCCTCACTGCTCTGGGTAAACATCTTCTCAAAAACACGAGGGTAGAAACTAGAGAAACAGAGAATAAGCAGTTATCAAAGAGAAGAGAAGAGAAGAGAAGAGAAGAGAAGAGAAGAGAAGAGAAGAGAAGAGAAGAGAAGAGAAGAGAAGAGAAGAAGACTGACCAGAGGATGGACACATCAGACGTCTCCTGCAGCAGCTCTTCCATGCTGTCGATCACCTTGGTGTGAAACTGGATCATGTTCATCACTTTTGCCAAGTCAGGATAGTCTTTTAGAGGGAGAGGGGCCTTATTCACACTTGTGTAGGCCTAAAACAAAGGAAGAACAAATATGTCATATGTGCCACACATTTCTCAATCTTACACTCACAATTGAACATGAAGCTACACAACATACTGGCATACCTGTAATCTTAGCCAGTCGAGTCTAACTGCTCTAAAATCAAACTCCTCTTTATTGTCCACTGCAGAGAAAAATCCATGTATTATTATTAAGGCCTGTTTTGTGATGATCATTTTTGAGTATAGATGATGCTCAGCAGTTCCTTGTGATTACCTTGTTTGATTGAAAGAGCAGACAAGGTTGAGACGAATGAGCTCATGAGGACTGACTCCTCCTCTGGACACACATACATGTTCTATAATGAAGAAAGTTTCTGTTTTGTTAATGTTGATGTAAAAGAGATTGTAAATAACAGATGCAATCAACATTGTTTTTTGTTTTTTTTCCTGCCACACAGAATTTAAAATTACGCCAACACTCTTGTACATTTTCGACAATTCATGCGTACATACAGACTTGTTTTCTACAGGTACCTGTATGGTGTCATTGAGAACCAAGGCATCGAACTGAGCCAGGTACTGAACATAGTAGCGCTGGACTATGTGGATGTACTTTCTCATTAGACCCCTTAATTTCTCCATGTGGAACAGCAATTCAGCCATCTGACTGGAGAAAAAAAGAAACCAGTCAACACCAGAGCATTTATCACGATTAATTATTTCTTTGCAGGACTAAAATGTTGAATCCACTGCAAAATCTTATCTGCATAAACAAATACGCTGCTAAAAACTACTGTATACAACTGCTGCAGTGTGGAATTGGAGGGAGAGAGAACTTCTAAAGTGGCACTTCTGCTTCTCTGACTTCTATCAAATGAATACAAGGCAGTTTGTAATTGTTATGCCTCATTTACCGTACTGCTGATGTTCTCTGTGTGATTGAAATTCAACTGATATATGCCAGACTTTTGCACACTAGTATAATAGCTGCTGCACCAGTCCACAGTAGTGGTTTACTTCCTATGTATCTATGACCTACTTGTCAATGTAGTCCTCGGGTGTCTTTATCTTTGGCATATTCTCAGAGTGTCTGACAAGCCACAGGACCTCGTCACGGGAAAATGACAGAGCCATGAAGACAAACAGGGCCTTGGCGATTTGATTGGTCCACAGAACAGAGGGGAGATGAATGTTAGGAAAGAGTCTCAGCCATGATTGGCGAAAGTTAAATTACTGTGAAATATACGCTGGATGGAAGTTGGATCAAAGACATCAATTTTCACCAGTCATATGTGACCAGAATTTCATATTGTAGTCATAACTTGCAGTAATGACATGGTTTATATTTCTTAAGTACCACTATTATGCTCCTTACTGTACTTCTACCTTTGGTCCCAGGAGTCCAGGTTCATCCTCCAGAACTTTAAATAATTCCTTCATAGCGCCTCTCAGAAACTGCCTCCTCTCTCTGTGCATAGCTCCACTGGTAGTAACATTAAAAACATTGGGTTCTCACAGGTCGTTCCAAAGTAAATACACATTATTGTACATTTATGGTACAAAAGTGGAAAAAACATTTGTTGTTTTCCTTCCAGGCTCACCTGTTGACTAAAGCATGCTCACGGCATTCCTTGATATCTGCAATTCGCGGTTTATATCTGATTTAAAAAAAGAAAACAGAATGAACCAGATGCACTCTGAAGCGTATGCATAGATGTATTCATGCCAGTGATCAGGAATTTGCCAGTGTTTTCTTCTTGACAGTAGTCTCGCAGTAGTCTCACTTTTCAATAGATTGAAAAAACAATTTTGTGAAGAAATACTGCACTCATGCACTGTGGTCAATACTGTAACTGAACTACTCACTGTGATTGCTCTTTGGCTTTGTTTCCTTTCATCCTGACTTTGGTCTATCTGTATTCCAAGCCCTCCTCTAGCTACTAACATAAATGCATCAAGACATTTATCAATTGTGATTTTGAAATTGAATAAATTGAATGTATATCCAGCAATTTTAGAAAGAATTAGATTTAAAAAATAAAATAAATAAATAAATAAAACTTTACCTCAACAGTTGCTATAATGTGGCTATATAAAAATGACCTAATAAACTGTGTATTACTCACTGAAGTCATATGGCATTAGCTACTACCAATATGTAATCTCATGAAAAATAATTCCTCCTAAAACTCATACATAAATTATTAGGTACTTGCAAAATATGGCAGTTAAAATTGGCAGTGCAGGCTTAGTCCATGAGTAATTAAAACAACCAGATGAGAGTTAAGCTATAGTTCAAGACTCTTTAATCCCCAGCAGGGATATGAGTACAGCATCTAAGATACATATTTAAATCAGTTCATATTGGTACCTGTTTGAAATACGAGGGTCTATTATCTTATACCCACTGTATGTTATTTGTTTTTTTTTTTTAAGATTTAGTCATCTACCATTGTCCACAGCATAGCAGCACAGATTGCATACCCTTTGATACTGTCAAAGAGGTCCTCAGAGACCTTATGTATGTTGAGGACTTCATCTCTGGTGAGGGTGAGGTAGATGTTGTTCCGCAGAGCCATCTTCCACAGATCCTGCGAGGTCTGGTTCGAATTCAGGCTGCTGTGGCACAACAGGAAGCCAACTACAAGGAAGAAGGTTGACAATAATCACGAAACAGTCAAAAGAACTGTAGGCATCCTACTGTTTTTTGTGTTTACATCATCAATAATTGGGTAAAGGCTTTGTTTTGTTTCTCTCTTTTTCTTTAAGGTAAATAAAAACACTGTTCTTGAGACGTGATTGCCTAAAAACAATATCAACACAAAACTTTTTTGTTCTTTCTTTTGTTTCAAGATGAGTATGAGCATTACCAAAATCAAAATAGTTACTGTTAGTCAATTGTCATTTATGAAAAATGTTAACTAAAAATGTTTCTGAAGCGAGATCCTTTCATTTGGAGTTGTAGTCGTGTTTACTTATGTCTCGTCATATGTGCGAGCTGTCTGAGTGTTCTTCTGCTGGCACTGATATGCAAATTGCAAATGTTAACATCCTGTCAGAATGAGAAACACTTACTAATGATCCATCGCTCCATCACCTCCATAGACAGATATTCACATGCCATCTGTGGTGGAGAACAAGTGTATTAACTGCCAATACAGACACGTTTACTGCAGCAATCTTATGATAAAAGATTTTTTTAGGGGGCGACGGTATATCGTATCATGCTGTCATGTCTTCCTTTTCTGTACTGCAGTACTGTAGTCTGATTCCAGTTGCAAAGGAAACTCAGTGTTTCTTGTGTGCATTACTCTGTGCACTAATTGATTTTCTTTTTTAAAGAATAATTGACTGTCCTCCCAAAATGTGTTGATGTAGGTAAATAAGTGAGTGCCTTTTGTTTTCAAATATCCTCTTGTTAGATGGATGCAGAGAAGAAGTTAAAAGGTGATTTATGTTGAAATGATAGATTATCATTGTGAGTATGAAGCCATGTTATTGGGAGGAGAAAGAAAATAGGACACAGAGCTCCTCACGTTCTAATGTATTTGACCTATAGAATAAGACATTTGCTGTTATTGCATCTTGGCTGTGACACCTTCTCCCATTTCTATTACCCCCTTTCTCCCTCTCTCACAGACAAACACCAGAGGAGAGGACAGACTCACAGTGTCACAGCAGGCTGGATCCAGCATGGCAGCTGGAGCAACGAGCAGGCTGAGGAGCTGGGCGCTCCGCCACTGCTCTGCTGGCAGATTCCTACGTGGGTAGACCAGCCTCAGTGAAAGCAATGCTGTTGTCACAGACTGAGGAGAGGACAGAGAGTGGGGAAGATGCAGAGAGAGAGAAGGAAAATAAAAATTAAAAATGGCAAAAGACACGGATACTGAGAGATGGCAGCATTTCAAAACCCAAATCCAACACTCAAAAATTTTAGTTTGTGGTTTAAAGCACACACTGACATATTTCATGATAAACCACAAGCAAACCTTTTTTAACTGTCAGCGTTTAAATCCTCTTAGCAATTAGTGACCTGATGCAAACTCCTGCTGTGCAGCTCAAGATTACATAAACGCACAGTGGAGATTCCAAAGATACCTTAATATGTCAGTTTTGGAAAGATTCATATGAAATATGTTCATTTAATGGAGTGGTGCAGGCATGAAATTCACAGCAATAGCTCAATAAAAGAAAACATGATTCAGTTTTTATAATGAGCTGCAACAATATGCTATTGTGAATAATACCATACAATATACATATACACAACTGCCAGACAGACTGGAATAAAATACATTTTAACAACCTTAAAAATAAAGAAATAAAAGATGGAACTGTTCGTTAAGACATTAACATGACAGAACAGAAGTGTCTATAACTGGTCTGAATGTTCTGTGTTTCGATAAATAAAGGCATCAAAACATTGTGTTTTATATTTCATTATCATATTTTTGTAGATATTTACCAGCAGTCTGCTTTGAATTACTATTAGGCAAATCATAAAATGTTTGTTTTCCTTTTATATATAAACAGCAAATGATAAGCAAGTAAGCATTTTCTCTCAGCTTCATTTACCCTTGTATGGGGGCCAAACTCCTCAGTGAGCTTCTTCCAGGGATGATCGTACTCCATAAACATCTGGCCAAGTCGTGGGTAGGAGGGGTCACTGCAGGATTCATTGCAGCATGCAATTAGACAGATGAGCCACAATAAGGAGAAAAGAAGCAGGACATCCTAATAATGATGCGGTACATAAATACACTCATCTACCTACAGGGATTTTATTGAGGGTATAAATTTAGAATTTAAGAAACTGAATCAATTTGTGCAGCTTAACTTTGTGGTGACAGAAATAATACAGAGCTGAGGCCCTCCTCTCAGGGGGTTCGCTATGTGTGGTCTTTCTCAAGTTTGATTTGCATACCAAGTGTAAGATACTGTGGCCTGAACAAATAAGGCAGGCTGAGTAAATGGCTTCTTTCATATCTTAAATTTCAAACATTCTCTTTTCATTTTGTATTTCTTTCTTTAACATTGTATGTGATCTTTACACTGCTGTACAAGTGCAGATATTATTGTTATTATTATAAAATGTATGTGTTTGTGTTTCATGCCCGTGTTTTAAATGTAGACTTAGACATTCTTTTCCACAGCACCATTCCACTTGATTTACATTAAAAGGACACATTTTACAAAAACACTGTTCACATGTAAATGTGGTTTTCACTTTGTCCAGACATTCGTGTAATGGCCCTGTTGTTTAATTCTGTGAGGTTTGGTGTGGGAAGACCGATTATTTTGGAGGCTACGGTGGTTATGCGTATGAGTTTGGTTTGTTTGTAGCAGTGAGCATGTTGGAGAAGCAGGCGGACCAATACAGGAGGATGGACTGGATGATGTTTTGATACAACAACAGAAGGAGATGGGGGGCAACATAAAGTCCTTTCAGTTTATGGATGGCTGACAGTCTCTGATGACTTCTTTTGTGGATGTCCGTAGTGTGCTGGTCAAAGGTGAATTTATTGTCAAGTGTAATCATTTATTAGATTAGCTTCATGCTATTTTGGAAGGTGGACATGAACATCCTACAGAATGGATGGACACAAAATGCCAAAATACCACTTGGCACAAAAGTTAGTGGTGGGCTGATGATGACCTAAAACCCCAATAATTATGATGAAGGGGAAAATAGTCATAGTCAACGTTTACTTTTATCAGTTAAAGCACTCAAAGCTGGAATGTTGTGATTTCCAGCAGTCAGTAAATGGAAAACACACCCATCCATCAGATTACACTGTACTCTAAAAGTGACATCACTGTAACAACCTTTCAGCAGTTTCTTACCTGCTCCCATTGGTCATCTCATGGGCACAGTTGAACATGCCCACCAGCGTCTTCTTGTCATCGATGCGAGAGAGCGTTATGATAACTGATGTGTAGGTGATGATCAGATCCAGGTAGCTTTTGGTGAAGTCAAAGTTGACTGACTGAAATCAAATTTCAGTATAGTCAGTTGCAGAAAAAAGACTGACAGCTTCTCAGATTATGAGCAGATGTTGTATGCATGACCAAAACAATTACAAGCCTCCCAGCAAATACTTACAATATCAAAGAAGCACTGACAGGCATCGATGGTGTTCAGCAACTCATAAACGTGGTCCTGAGGGAAGAACAGAAAGCAGTTAGATTAGAAAACAGACAAAGACCTGCACAGTAAATAGGCAATATCTGCATAATGTCAGGCCTCCAATGAAATTTCCAAAGCACATTATCATTTTTATAGAAACCGGTAGCTTAATAACCATTAACCATTTGTATATTCCCATAGCATCACGATTGAGTTTTTTTGCAATCTTACAAATACCAGCGATGCCTTTGGCTTGGCTGCGACCTCCATCACAGAAATATGCAAATGTGAAGAAGGTGGTAAAAACTGCAACAAGCCACATTGAGGTACAGTAAGTGTCCTTGATATCTGGAATATAATCAGTTTTTTTCTTGTCTTAGAATAAACCACTCTATATGTAAATGTATTCTATTGTAACAAAAAGTCTCAAATAAAGGGTGCACAAAAAAACAAGAAAGAGAGCGTGCACCACCACTGTTCCTGATTTTCAAATTTGTATTTAATATCTGAAGAATGACATACAGCTATTTTTCATTGTTCTAATTTAAATACTTTTTTGTTAATTGTCTAATGTTTTGCTTAGGCAACATGCTCAAGGTAATTCCTATATCATGTCAGAAAAGAAATCAAAATTTGACTTTTAAAAACTAGAGGGAGAGAGATAAGAAGCAAAAAAAGAAATAAATCAAACAAAAATCACCCTGAACTCTATGACATCCATGAAAGAGTCGTAGTAGCTGCTTGTAGCTGCAAGCACTTCTGATTTCTGTCGCTGAATGCCTGTCAGATTTTGCTGTAATGGAGAAAAATGAAAACATTAGTGGTCAGGTGTGAGGTGACACACGGCAAGAATAGTCAAAAGCAACTTGAAAATATTTCTTCTCCATTGGTTGACTTGATTATCTCTCTTTTATACTCAATTAAAACAAATAATCTGTGCAAATGCATTCATTACAATGAACAAATATATAAACAGAAAATGAACCAAATAGCAGACACTTGGATAATATGATGCAAAAATAAAAACCCTGTAACTGTGACATCTTTGCACATCACAGATTTCTTGAATATTTCTTTTGATGCAGATGTCAACACTTTGTTCTCAAAAGTTCTATTTTATGATGTCAAGATAGCAGAATTTTGTTTTCATAAAATAACATTTTGTCAGAACAGAAAAACACAACATCATGATGTTTTCATTAGATCACATTCTAATAAGAAAAAAAATATCTTCATGATCACAAGCAAACAAAACAGGAAAAATGAGGACATAAGCTGAGAAAAATATGTTGCTTCATACTGACAATGTTTCCTCTGAAGTCAATGTTGGGGAATTTCTTGTTGATATATTTGATGGCAGGTTCCATGGCTTTGTCTGTCAGGACAGAAGGTCGCAGTTTGGGGTCTGCACATAACTGAAACAGAAGTGAGATGATACATTACGTGAGGATGTGATTCTTGGATTTTAAACTGAAGGAGACTGTGTCATGTCTGAGTGCAGAAACTTTAAAAATGCATGCTCCAGAAAACTTCACTGGGCAAGGTTTTAAAATAGCTCAAATGAAGACTGTTCATTAATTTCTTCTCCTGATAGGTACATACATAAGGTTAGTATATACACATGCCTATGCCTAAGCACTACATCTGGAAATGTCTGGGTTGTCAGGAACCAAACATACTTTCACATGATTATTTTTTTAATAGTAGCTGAGCTCCAAACCCTGCAACTGTCCCAAGGTATTGCTTAAACAATTACTTTCCCTGAATTGTTAGCTCTGCCAAGACAGTTGTGTTCATTTGTTTGACTGTCAGTAGAATAAATAAAAATAATTCAAAACTAAATCATTAAACTTGGGGCAGACGTCGTGCATGGACATATTTTGTAGCAGATCTGTTTCTGGTTGCTAAATTACATATAATAGAAAAGTAGACTGTTGGCCTTAGACCTCTTCTGGTTGAGTGTATTTTCACTGGGCATCTGTTCTTATGTGTGAGTTTCACAGCTTTCAGTTTAAAATAACTGAAATCTTTACTGACAGCACAGGCTGACTTCCTGATTGCACTTCCTCTTTGAATAAAAAAGCTTAGTTGCAGTTGGGAGACTGTACTGCTCATAAAGTGCAGTGAGTATACACACAAACCACGGAACAAATAGCACAGTTTATTTCACATTATCTTGTTACTGCAGTTTAAGTTACACCTACTGAAGAGTCTTTTGACTTTAAGAAATTGTGCATTACTGTGTCCTGACGGCTGGTATGTATCCTTCGAGGACGCTGTTGTACTTCCGTGCTTTTCAAATGTAAAGTAGGTTGACATGTTCTGCTTTATACATCATTATTCTTTCTATTGTATATGTAAAAGCAGATTTTATCTGTACAATTAATCATATCGCTCCTTTTCAACTGCTCCGTGGAAACTGAATACAAATAAATTTAAATAACAGAAAATGTAGTTAACTGTTATACAGTGAACATGTATATAGTGATAAAATTACTCTTAGATGTATTTTTGTTTTGTGCAATAATCGGATGCACGCACATATTTCTGATAAAATAACCAAAACATGAGAAAGAAGAAGTTCCTCATTTCTTGTCTCTACTGCACACACCAGTTGTCTCTTTAATCTTTCTATTCTCCCTCACCTTCTTAATGTAGTTCATTCGTATCAAAACCCCATTCCCTCTCTCATTGAGGATGGTCAGCTTTTCAGCCAGCTTCTGTTGGTAGTCCATGGCTCTAGGCACACTATGCCTCTCCCTCCGCTCAAGCCTTGGCCTCCTGGTCCTGTGTAGCAGTTGAACCCTCGGAAACAAGTGCACCCAGAGCCTCGCCCTGCCACTCGATCACATGGGGCTCGTCAGTGTAGGTGGAGCCATGAGTTGAACTGAGTGTGAACCACTCTCATCTTGTAAGTGTATGTCAAAAGAAGCAAATACTGAATATTAAATATCAAAGTCAACTTTCAAAAAATATCTTAAAATGACAAAAACATGGGCTGAAAAGGTTAAAAACTGTTCTTTGGTACATTTGTTTTTTTTCAGCAACTTTTTAAAGAATTGCAGCCACCCCACTTTGGTATCGTTACTGGAGAGAAAACATAGAATTTGTGATTATGTTGTTATGTGAATGAATGTCAAAGGTATGTTCTCTCACTGGTAAACTAACAGTGCCTCTTTTGTTGACTTCTGCTTCCCTTTTCTCTGTTTAAACAAATGTCCTGCAAGAAGAAATGACAGATAAGTACAAATTAGATTAATGGTGTTTATGATAATTGTTTTGAATATGAAACTATGAAAGACGAGTTGTAAAATAAGAGGTCAGCATAGGAAAGAAGGCAAAATAGTGAAGCTAAAATCCATTAACATGTTCTCTTTCTAACCACAAGATGGCCTCATTTACTCACCAAAGCATCCTGACTGAGTTAATATGGGGATCAACTCCACAACACAGTGTGACAAACCCAAACAGGTTCAGTGCAATCCTCAAGTACACAATATCATAAAAATGGCTTTAAGACATCCACATGAATGAACAGGATACAACAGAAGAGAATAAAACACAGTGGAGTGCAGTATGATATGAAACAAGCCATTTGTGGAAACTGTTCGCAGCTTTCCAAAGCTATGAATTATTGTTGTACTGACAGTTATCACAGGATTACTTTGATGTTTTAAAAACCTGAAAAACTGGACCATTATCAGACAAGTCATAAGACTTTACGATACCTGCTGCATCATTATACATTGGCTCGTAATAACAGTTGTGTAATTATAGCCAAAGTGTGAAAAAATATATAACTATGACTAAAACAACAAAGCACAGCACATTTACATGCAGTTGGGTGACACAGGTGTTGAGCCACCATGTGTCACCAGAGCAGCTTAAACGCACTTTTAATCATTCTACATGCTTCTGAAACTGTGTTGGAGAGATGCACACTCTTCTTCCAAAAGATATTCCCTCATTCGGTGCTTTGGTGATGGTAGTGGGGAGCACTGTTCAACATGTCGTTCCAAAATCTCCAAAACTGGGTTGTGTTCCAGTGACTTCTAATTACATTGCAATGGACTGACGTCATTTTCATAGTCATCAAACCATTCAGTGACCCTTGGTCTGCCCTATGGATGGGAATAGGATAGAAAACAAGCAAAATGCCCCCATTTTTTAACAGAGCTACTGGATCACTTCATTGTAGATATCAAACAGTCAGTATTTTTCCCTTTAATTTGTCACCCTTCTGGGACAGGACTGGAAAAGCTGCAGAACTTACCTGAGAATTCTTCCCTTTTAAGATTCCTTTGGTATCAAAGTAATTCATTGACAGTTGTCAGTGCATCCATTTGCACAGAGCAAAGATGAATTGCTAACAAGTAATTCAGTAAACTTCATTTTCTAAAAGGTAACACAAAGCTAATGTTGCTGCCATAGGTTAGCTGTCCACAGTGTAGTTCACTATATCCATGGCAATGTTATACATCCTGTTTCCTGTAAATGTTTATACATGTTCACAAAAGTGAACAATTAAAATTACGCCTTCATTAAATCAGACAATGCC
Source organism: Stegastes partitus (assembly GCF_000690725.1). Taxonomy (NCBI): domain Eukaryota; kingdom Metazoa; phylum Chordata; class Actinopteri; family Pomacentridae; genus Stegastes; species Stegastes partitus. The sequence continues at coordinate 576,733 of NW_007577988.1, forward strand.
GTAGTACAAAGTAGCTTTGCTACCAAAGAAAGTGAGTCAGACAGTTTCCTGGTTACACAAATTCCTCAGATCAAATGTCAATGTCAAATTCAGTCTGTTTTTGCCTTTCCTATTTTTGACTTATGCATTAAGTGTCGTGGCTTTCAGCAGTGATTTTATCAGATTCTTTTTGTTCAGGAAGTGCAACCTGTCTTCACCAACCTGACATGATTAAGGGTGCGTTCAAAAGCCCACCGCTTTGTAGTGTGTTAACAGTGTGACAGCCTGTAAGCTGTCACCCTGCCTTTCTAACTTAATCTAGTCTAGTGTGCACATATTTCAGCAGCCAGCTGTTGTAGAGATCTCACAGTTTGCTCTCAGCAAAGGAGGAAGATGTAATTGGTTTTCAGGACACTTCACTATTTTTCTCAACTTCCAGGAGATTTTCAAGACTGGAAGGCATGTGTAAAAAACTCAAGGTTGTCCATGTCTGGATGTCACAATGTGTAGGAACCCTGGTGATTAAAATGTGCCTCTTACATATTAATTAAAAGTGGAGTTTGTGTGTTAACTAAGAAGCCTCATTTACCTGCAGTTCTGCACAATCCACATGAAGCTATTCCCAAGGATAATTACTCAGACTAAAGACTTTGTCATGTAAACTAGAAAGACCCAAAGTTATTCAGCAGCCAAGTGTTGTTTTCTGTTTTCCCACAAGACTCCAATAACTCCTCCTGGAATCTGTAACAGGTTCAGTAAAATTTAAAGTGAAGAGTGCAGAGTAGACCTTGGAGAGAGTAATTTCCTTAATGAGAGTCACGAAAGTCCACCACTGAGAGTGCAGTGTGAAGCAAAACAATGACTGATGTTAAGTGGACTTGAAGAAATAATCTGTTTATTATTTCCGTACTGGCAGAAGCTCAGAGAGCGGTAGACATGTTAACAAGGCTGTCTGGGAAAGCAGACAGGAAGATGTGGATGTGGGAGGAGGAGAAGCTGATGGGGCCTGGTGGATGAGATGCCTAAACCGCTTACACTCTGTGAACAAGCACAGAAAATGGATTCTTACCTGGCTTATTATGTCAGAGAGAGGTGCTTAAAACTGTTTAGCTTAGCATCTTGTTTGGTAAACCAACTACATGTTCCAAATGCTCTTGTTGTAGCTGAGGCTGAGACAGCAGTTTGGTTATGATCACAAATACAGATTACAGAGTAAGAGTGAATATGATGATGTGTTCAAAACCTCAATATATTAGACATATCACAAAAACAGTCATCTCTGAACACTTTGAGATATACTTAATAATATGTTTTTAAAAAGAGCAACATTAAAACAGCCACGCAGGAAGCATAATATAGATTTCTGTTGATGCATCTTTTTGTATGAAAACAGATTAAATTACATATACTACATAGGACGGCACACACTATGGCAAGATGAGTCATACAGGAAGGATCTATAGAGGAGTCATGCATGATCAAGATGCCACCACCTAAGATGACTGACTCTATTTCTTCTTCTACTTGTACTATGCATACACAAGGGACAATCAAGTACATCGGGTGAGTTTCATTGGCTTGAAAAATGATACTCCACAATCATATTATGAGTAGTAACTATCGGGAAAAATTGAAAATGGAAGGGGAAACAAAGACTAACAAAGTTTATGGTAGCAAAATAGGTATGTATAGATGTATGTATGTAAATATAGTTGATAATATTTTGTATCTACAGATAAAATAATTGAAAGTGGAGAAATACAGAGAACCATGGATACTGAAGCTTCCTTGCAGTCTGTAAAAGTAATGAGAGAGGAAGTGCTCCCAGCTCCGGCTGCAGCCCAGATGTCAGAGGAGAGACACATGGCCGGTGTAATAAATAAAATATAGGCACGTACATATAGGCTGCTGTGAGGGCTACTCTTTTAACCCATTAGCAGGCCTGGTTTGCCACCTGGCTGAATAAGTTTTCAGATATTTGCCTCACTTGTGTTTATCTCGATTTATAGTTATGTGCTTAAACTAATACAATACCAAGTTTGTGAATAAGCTGGGCATTTAGTAACTAAAAAGTTGGATATTTTGCTCACAAGCTGGTTGAAACAAAGCAGAAGTAAAGGAGAGAGTGAATATTGGACTTGTATGTGTCAGAAGGCCAGAGACACAACTCCAGATGAAAAATAATGTTGGTCCTTGCACGGTGAATTTATAAATACGCAACTGCTTGCTACTACATATCAAGTAAAAATGTAATACATTTTAATATTGTGTGAACTGTTTGTTTTTGAAGATAAATACTGCAAAAATATGCAACTGCTATTCTATTCTATTTTGACAGTGTACAAAATCAATCGCACTTTTGCACAAGTGGTCATCTGCCACACAACCACAGTCACATCTCTTTACTTAATATTTAGTAAGTGTTACATCAGATAGCTTCACTCAGTAGTTCAGAACTGAAGCTCCCAGAAACACCACTGAGGGGTGCAGAGATTGTTGTGTAAAGGCCAAACCACAATTTTTCTCCACACAAAAGAAGAGTGGCTGTAAAGGGGTGAATAAATGTTTCTGAGCATTGCAAACTCTGCAAGATGACTCCTATTTATCAGCAAATATTGGTCCACTTGTTCGAATAATAGATTAGAAAAGTTGTATTATTGTTTTATTTTGTCTCAGTCCTGTCTGTAGTGAGCCAATAGGAAATGAGCTGGCTCAGCTGGTGGGAATCTCGGTTGTGCGTGATATCTGCAAGATTAACTGAAAAAGATGCTAATGTACAGATTTTACAGGCTCAAAATTAAAGAAGCAAGCAGAAAATCATTGTAACTTGTAGATGAAGCTTGGAAAACAACTTTAAATTTAGTAAATGAGGCACCATCTTGTAATCCAGGGTCCTATTTTTCTTAATTCCTCCTACATGCTAACCAAGTTAACAAAAGCTAGCTAGTGAAATGCTATCATACAAAAAATCTGCTATATCTCAAATCAACAATTACAGAGCAGTTAATGTAAAAGGCTTAATGCTCCAAAGCAATCATGTTGAGTAAATAAAAGATGCCTGTCAATATTTGCCTGGACAGGTCTGAAAAAATAATGGATGCAATAATGTCAATTAAGCTGTGACTACTATGGACCTGTGCAAGGAGGGGTCACTACCAGCAACAGATTTTATTAATTAAATTAACAGCTGGTTTCATGCTGTTGTTGCTACGAAACAGTATAGTTACATATGAAGAGTTCATTTGCAAAAACAGATAACTCCATTTTCACAAACCTTCAGAAAACCCACTTTTACATCGTCTGGCTGAGACAATATCAAACTTAAGTTATCTCTTTTTTTGTCATGTCAGTTCTACTGAGTCAAATCCACTCAACATCAGTTTGACTGACATTATCTCAAGCAAACAAAAAAAAAACATGTTTTCTGAAAATCTACAAAAATGGTGTTATCTGTTTTTGCACATAAACTCAACATATACAGTACGATAGCGTACATGTCCATCACCTACATTGTTTGATATACAAACACATGGTCTACCAGGTTTGTAATTAGGGCCCATGCACTGACAGTACATAGGACCCTTTTGGAACCCAAGGAATTATTTTTACAACAAGAAATAAAAAGAATTGTGAGTCCAGAGCTCATTTTGGCTTCTGAAAATTCTTAATTTGCAGTTGCAATGTATCCAAAAGTTTAATTAAAATACTGATTTTGTTTATCAACATGAATGAATTGTGGTTTTAAATGTTTATTCCACCAAAAATACTGCTTTCTGTACAAGTACTTAGAGTTTTAATGGTTCGTTTCACCGAAATCATATTTTCTAATAAATTACAGCTTTAAAGTTTTTTTTTTTTCATTAAAACTGTACATAGTTCTGTTTGTGCCAGTATGTGTGGGCTACCAGTCCTAGACATGAAACTTGTGAAAAATGTGTGCGATCGTGTGTTACAGTTTGAGGAGTCCAAAGTGCTCACAGATCACTTTGAGAAGCTCTATCCCTCCAGAGAGAAGCTCTATCACAAGGAGACCTAGACGCAGGAGAAGCAGAGCCAGCAGAGGAAAACTCTGCAGGAACTGCAGCAGCAGCACAAACTGCTGCTGCTGCAGAAGAACAACGAACTGTCCAAGCTGCAAAAAGAAAACACTGCATATACAGACGCGCTACATAAATAAAAACAAATGCAAAAAGAAACCGCTGCATATCCAGTCACACAACAGAAGTGATACAGGCCTCTAGGGGCAGTAATGAGCTTTTCACCTGAGAGGCAGACAACAAAGAGTGAGACAAGTAATGTTACTTGAGGCAAAAGCTGCATGAAAAGGTGTATATTCTCTCGTGTCCATGGATAAACACAAATAAGAGAGAGAACACAGGGACAGGGTAGTAAAACACCACTTCAGCAGAGAGGCCGGCTTGTTTTGTCATAGTACAATCTTTTGGGTGAGTCTCTTATTGAGAAGTTGAGCATGCACTTCCTTGGGCTTGCACATTTTGGGTTCACGCAGTCTTGGAGACAGGGAGAGTAGTGCGTGTCTGTCTTGACATTAGTCTTTGTGCTGGAGGTCCAAGTTTGATGTCACAAAGTATATTCCTTAAGTTGAGTAGGTTGAGGAAGATGTCAGTTTTGTCTCTGTGAGATTTCTCCATCAGTGGTTTAACACTACGGACAGCTCTCTCTCTGCTAATCCGTTAGATTGGGGATATTAGGGGCTGCTTGTGACATGGGTGAAGTCTTACTGTTTTGCGAAGTCTTTAAAGCACAGACTCATAAACTGTCGTCCATTGCCAGCTATGAGAGTATGAGGTGCTCCGTGGACTGAGAGGTGATGTTTCAGTTTACCAATGACTGTTGCAGATGTGAGATTGCATAGCAGGTCAATCTCAAACCAGTCTGTGAAGGAATCAATGAGTACCAGGCACTGCTGGTTGTGCCAGTCAAATATGTCCACTGCTAAAGTTGACCAGGGCAGCTCCAGAACAGGGTGCAAATGAAGTGGCTCCTTCTGCTGGTGTGGTTTTGTACAGCTGCACACTGAGCACGCCAGCACTTCCTCTTCAGTGTCTTTTGCCATTGTTGGCCAGAACACGATGCCTCTCGCTTGTGGCCTCCGCACCGGGGTGGACCCTGTGTAATATGCCTGTGTATGTCTTTTGTGAGGATGGAGGGACCACAGTTTTCTGTCCCTTCATGACAATGCCATCCTCAATAGTCAGTTCATCTCTAAAAGGAAAGTAGGGACTGAGAGTGCTTGACAGTGCCGCTGAGCATCTGGAGAGTTGGATCAGTGGCAGTGTGCTCTCTTAGTTCCTGCAAATGAGCAGATGACACGTAACAGACTGACATTACATCAAAATCATCCACTTCGTTCGCGAGCTGAGTTGTGGTGCTCCTAGGAGCCCTCAACAAAGTATCAGCCAAGTGCATTGGTTTTGCACTTTTGTATACAAGAGTAATGCTGTACTTTTGAAGCCTAAGCATCATGAGTTGCAGTCCAGCTGGTGCTGCATGGATGGGCTTTTTGGTAATCATCACAAGAGGCTGGTGGTCGGTCTCGATAATGATAGGTTTGCCATAGATGTAATCGTGAAACTTTGAGCATGCGAACACAACTGCTAACAGCTCTTTTTCTATTTGGGCTAGGTTTGTAAACATCCTAATATGACAGTACTAGAGGGTTTGACATGTGCACCTTTAAAGTGTCAAAAGCATGTTGCTACTGTTCATGCCATGACCATTCAGTGTCTTTGTGTGTGAGTTGTCAGAGTGGAGCAGTGATTTCACTGTAGTCGGGAATAAATTTCCCAAGATAGTTGACCATACCAAGAAATGTTTGCATGGCTGGAACGTTGGTTGGCACTGACATGTCACTGATTGCTTTGGTTTTGGATGGGTCAGCTTTTAAACCCTGAGCAGGGAAAATATGATCAACGCAACTAACCTGGTTTAACCTGAACTTGCATTTGAGGGGGCTGAGTCTCAACTTGACCTCTATGGCCCTGTTGAGTACTTTTCTCACGTTAGCATCATGTTCCTCAATGTCCTTGCCTCCAATGAGTAAATCGTCCACAATGATTGCGCAGGGGTAACCAGCGAAGATCTGATCTATAGCGCACTGGAACATGTCACTGGCAGAGCTGATTCTGAACAGCATCCGCAGGAACCTGGAACCAAAACAAGTGCTGAAAGTGGTTAGCATTGCGGATTTGTGGTTCAAGGAGGTCTGCCAGAACAAGTTCTTTGCATCGAGGACTGAGAACACTGCGCAAGACATTTGTGATGAAACCTCATCCACTGTGCGCATTGGATTATGTGGGCTTTTCAGAGCTGTGTTTAAGTCCTTAGGATTGATGCTGATCCTGATTTCCTTTTTGTGCATTTTGTTGGTAGCGACCACCGAGGATACCCAGTCAGTGCGCCCTGAGACTGGTGTGATGACACCTAACTCTTGCATTCTGTCCAGTTCAGCCTTGACTTGGTCTTTCATTGCAACAGGAATGCAATGTGTGGAGCGAACTGCAGGTCTCACCTCCAGATCAAGTGTCATTGAATATGTGACTGGTAGCTTTCCTAGCTCATCTGCAAAAAGGTCACTATATTCACTTTTGATTTGTTAAGTGAAACCTAGACCACTTTGCTGAGAGATATGAGTCCCATTTGTAATGAAGCCTGAGTCCAAGCAATGGCAGTACATTGTCACTGATAATGAAGAAAGGTAGAGCACAGCATTTGGCCCCTATATGGCAGCATAAAATCAAATCAAATCAAAAATCAAATCAAGTTTATTGTCATTTTTCTGTACATACAATCACTCTTGCTGTCTCCTGAAGGGGCCGCTGCGCCCGGAACAATGTCGTCCCCTCCAGCTGTATGGCCATCTGGGATGTTGTCATGGAGCCATGTTTCTGTTGAAGCAAACACACAGCAGTCTTTTCACTCTCTGCAGGTTTCTCTCAGCAAACATAGCTCATTCAGCTTGTTGTCGAGGGAGCGGACATTGGAGAGTAGGAGCAACGGTCCTGCTGGTCTGGAGGGGTTAGCCTTTAGCTTAGCGTGGATCCTGGCTCTCTTCCTCCTCCTTTTGTTTACGTTCGCACCATTTGTACTTCCTTCTCTCTCAGCTGACTGCCGGTGTAGTCTCCGATAGGACTCTGGGTTGGTGCAGAATGTCCAAATGACAATCGATCGCCACAATTCCAGCGCCGTTCACTGTCCTGACGCCCAGCAAAGTCTCTCGGGCGCAAGTTTTGCGGAATGAAAGTCTGGGATAGACAAGACACTCAAAACGTTCACTTTTGTTGTCTCCTGAAGGGGCTGTTGCGTCTATGCGCGCCGCCATCACCATGGCAACATGATAAGATAACATAAGTCAACGAATCCTAGAGTCTGTATCTTACTACCATATGCAACAAGATTAGTAGGTTTAATGCATGGCTTTATTTGTTCTTCTCTTTTCACGTTTTCAAAAGTCTTTGCTGAGAGGACATTTCACTTAGCACCAGTGTCCACTTTCATTTCAGCTGTATTGTTATTAATCTGTAAGGTAGTGAAAGCCTCTTCCTTTTCTTGTGTTTGTGCACAAGCTGAATCTACTGTCTAGTCCAGCGTTATGCCATGTACATAGTAGGATTCACTGCCACTGTCCTCTTTTTGATCCATGTCCACCTGGTGGACTGACCTTCTTTGTCTTTGTCTGTCAAACTTAGGTTTGGATTGGCAACACTTTCTGAAGTGGTTCATTTTCTTACATGTATTACACTGTTGGCCAAAAGCTGGCCATTTGTTTCTCTTGCCTTTATTACTACAGTCAGTAATGAGAGGTGATGTGTTTAGTTTGCTGTAAAACTTGGCCTTGTCATTGTCTCATCTTTTCACATGTTTTGTTTGGACAGCATCCACATTTGTAACAGAACTATGTGGGGACATTACCGTTTTATTATGTGTTAGGCCCCTGAAGAAGGGGAGAAATAATCACAGCAATGATTCAGTGTGAAGTTTCCTCAACACACACTTTACTGCAATGAAATTATATACACAAATTCAAACATTCTTACAGACACATTCTCAATACTCACATTTTGCATTTACACCATAAAACAATTTAAACTCAAGCAGCATAAAAAAACAACTGCATTAAGATATAATAAACAAATGTACACATGTACATTCACCAGACACAAAAACACATGTGGCGGCTAGATGCTGCACTTGCTAGTGACCAAGGCTCTGTTTGCACGTATGCTCAACTCCACTCGACAGAACTTACATTTAATTTATTCAAAATACAACAAAAACACATTCTTGATACCCTAAACATATTAGCAATGTATCACAAAAATACGACTTTTGTCAACCTGAAAAAGAGGAGAAATAATCACAGCAGTGATTCAGTGTGAAGCTTCCTCAACACGCACTTTTTTACTGCAATGAGGAAAACGTCGCGATTCCCAAAGAAAGTGGGAGGAGACAAAAACAGTCAATCAGACGAACTGATTGAGGTGCATGTGTCAAGCACAGATCTTATGATCATGGCATAACTTAAACAATAAAGCACACTTTTACCCCTTTTCCACCAAGAAAAATCAGGTGCTAGTTCCATGCTGGTGCTGGGGCCAGTGTTAAGTTGGTTCCACTCTGAC
>NW_007577988.1:586149-594573 GCF_000690725.1 Stegastes partitus
CCATGTTTAGGAGAATGCAGGCTCGGGTCCACACTGGCTTGTCCAAGGGTGCTGCAGCGATAAAAATGTCATACTCCTGCTCGAATATGCACTAGTTCTCTGCTATGTTGCCATCAAACACAAGCAGGTCGGGTCGTCTGAAGCCATCCGCCATGTTGAGAAAAAGATAAGAAGGTAAGTCGGAGACTTCTGACACCATGTTGTGTGTTGTCATAATGAAGGTGACCGGCTTCAGTCAGAACTTGGGTTTTTAACAACAGCAGGCAGCAGGAGCCAAAACAGTACGTATCAATGCATCTATACACCGCGCATGTGTGGAGCTACAGTATCCGTGACCGGTCAATACCACTGTGTTCACAGTCAATATTTTACAAAAGTGTTCTTCCCGGAACACACCAACATCCTGAAACAATATCAGGCCTCCGTCAGAAACAAACATTCACTGAAGTTGTTTTGATCAGTACATTTTGTGAGTTTGTACAAATTTTAAGTTACTTTGGATAATTTTGATTCATTTGAGACCAGGGGTTCTCAACTGGTCTCCCCCTGGAACCCACATTTTCCGATGGCCATTAAGTCGCGACCCAATTTTTTTCAGAATTCAATATTCAATATATTTTCCTGTGCAACATGCATTTCAGAGCATATAACCATGCATAGTAACTGAACCATGAGGGCACAAAACTACATATTTTCACTCCATTTTGAGCAAATTAATAAGAAACTAAGAAGGACCATGACAACTGCATGTACAAAAGTGAATAAAAAGAATAAATATCAAACCTCTTGAAAATAAAGTTTTGGCCTAATCAGGTCATTTGTTGAAGTTAATGAGACAGTTGGGCACGTGCTCTACTCTTGATTGCTGCAAGGCAACAGTGCTAACCAACTGCACCACCTTGCAGCCCCTTATTTGAAACAAGTTTGAGTCATTTTAGACACATTTCAAATAATTTTGCACAAGTAGATGTTGTTTTAGGCAAGTTAATGCAATGTTTAAAAAGGTTTGGTTCCTTTTAGATAAATTGCAGTTGCTTCTGTGTTTGTTACCTGCGATCTTTTGCAAATGAACTTGATATATTTCTCAGTCTAAATGAAGAATCTTTCATGTCAATGAAAAAATTAAGTTTCGATGCTGTTTTTTAAATTAAATTCACTGAAGTATAGTGTAGTTATTCTGTCAGTAATTAAGAATTATCAGTGTAATGTTGGCAGCTATTTTTGTTCTAGAAGGGAGCATCTACTTTAATTATGATTCACAATAAAGACACAAGTGACTCATCTAAGCTACATCATTAAATCTAATAACAGTGAAGCTGTGAAGTGTCCCAATAACCTAAAAATGAAGCATAATAACCCTAATGAGTTTATTAAGTGGTCAATAGGGCATTAATTTAGCTTAAATCTTCTGCAAAGATCAAACGGCGTGGCAATGGCGGCTCTCTGAACTTTGATGCTTCGCCATTAAAGAGCAAGTGCTGTCTCCCTACCCTCTGCATGCTGCACTCTGCCTCAAACTTTACACGTTGGATCAGAGTTCTGCCCTGATGACATTCTCATGACATTATCCATTCTCAGTCATAGCACCACCTTCTGGCAATGTATAATTTGCCTGTCATGTCTGTCAAGTTTCTGTTGGTGTGCACGTTTTATGTCTTGTCTTTCCTGTTTTATTTTGAAGTCACTAACCAGTTGTCTCTGTCCTAGTTACTTCCTGCACCCGTCTCGTCACACCTGCTCCCTGATGGCTTTCCCTCACCTGTTTCCCATTGCCCCTCATTACCTCGTGTATTTTACCCTGTGTGTCTCACAGACTCGTTTCCAGTTCGTTGCACTTCACAGTCTTCGTACCAGCGTTACCATAGTCACAGTCATAGTCTGCTTTGTTACGACCTCGTCTTTTGCCTGCCGTTTTTGGATACCTCTGCCTGTTTGGATTGACCACCTGATACCGACCTCTACCTGTTAATAAACCTGTCTTTTGCCTGAACCTTTTCTGTGTCGTGCCATTGTGTCTCCCCGTTCTGCTCTCAGTGAGCTCTTGACATTGACATTATTAGCCGGTTGCCCATATTAACCTTAAATGTGGTTAGGGTTATGGTTAGGTGATTGTCACTTTGCACAGAGCGCATTTCTGCCACAACCCTGGCATACACCGCACCTCGACGTCCGACAAGCGTGGAAGTGCGAGGGCCCATTCAACGTTGCGTGCAGCTTTAATTATCTCTGACTTTCTCAGTCTTTGACCAGGAGCTTGCATTTCTCTTTCAAGAAAACCAGATTATATTTGGCCCCCGGCTATGACATCCCACCCTGCATGCAATTACACATCTAAATGGTTAAACATATAGAGGAGTTAAAAGAGACAGCATTCTTCATTGGCATGTTGGGACATGGTACAGACACAGAAAGTAAAACAAGACAAGGATAATATAGACCTACAGGTCTGATGAAAGAATGGAATATCACTGACAAGCAGCAAGACATTAAATCTTAACAGTTCAGGAAGTGTGGAAGGTATGTGATGAGTTAAGATACAAGTTCACATAAACATGACTGATAATTATCTCCTCAGAATCAACTTATTTGCCACATTAAAAAAAAATAAAATAAGAGAGACTGAAGTCTGTGCTTTTTTCTGTTGATAAGAGTTGAATCGTTTGTTGTTTTGTATTAGTGTACTAATTTGTTTTTTGTTTTTTTTTAGACATTTAGAAGTTTGTCAAACCCTATCAATGATGGAAAATGGTTTTCCAAAATAATCACCCTTGTGACATGATAAACCACAAACTAATGAATAACATCATACTCTTTGCACTGGTGTAACTTGTTATTAAAATATTTTAATGAAGTAAGTCAAGTCAAAGGATTTTTCATCTCTGCAAAAATGTCCAAAGTTGTCCAAAAGCAGATGAACTGATGAACATGTTCCTTTCCTGTGATGAATATGGACACTGTACTTTATTTAATGCAATACAAAACAAAGTCTGATATTACATATTTGTCAGTCCTCCTAACATTATTAAAGCTTTTCCAGCAAAGAAGAATACAGATTGCCAACAGCCTTATGCTTATAGTATTTCATACCAAATATCAGTATTTAAAATCATATTTCTGATCTGGATAAAAATGAATTTTGTATGTAGTTTGGGTCATCAAAGATGAACTAGGTGTTGCTGTCAGTGTTGCTGAAAAAAGGTGTAATTTCCTCAAGCCTATGTTGTTGTTCATCTGGTGATATTTCCAAGTTGAGCCATTGATTTTCTTCACTTACAGTTTCAAAACTGACAGTGGAATTTAGTAGCTTACAAACTCCAGTGACCTCAAGGTGACAGACAGTCAAGTTGAAGACAAAGTGAGAGAGAGCAAAGTACTCTGGAATATATAGCTGGAGTAGGAATTCACAAAAAGAGAGGGATACAGAGAGTGATCAAATGACCTGAATGACATGTGGCTGGTTTCCTCAAACTCTGCAGAACTTTACTACAGGATACAAGAGCCTCCCTCCTACTTTCTCTGGTAATTGAGGTGGAATGGAAGAACTCATTAAGCTAGATCAAGACATTTCGCATACACATTTATACAGACACACGCCGAACACAACAGGTGCTCCAATAAGCAGCAATGGTACTTTTCCCAGATTTGTAAATCCAGTAACCTGGAAAGACTTCACACAGACAGCCGAGAGAAAAAAGGTGGGATGGACAGAACTAGACTCACAGACAGAAAGACATTAGAGGAGGTAGAAGTGCTGGCCAGGACTTATAAGTGACTGGAGGAGGAGGTGTTTTGAAGGATGGAGTTAGACAGTAATCCTCTAACCTGGCCTGGGATTCCACAACTAACTTTGTTTCAGATTCTGTCAGGAAAAGTGACCTGTAAAGTCTGGTCAAAAATCAGAGGGACTCAGAGTTATTAGAGGCGAAAGGGGAAAAGATGTGCATTCACAGAGAAAAATACTGATAAATCAGGACCTAAAATACGTAATCAAATGGATAGCTGGGGCACTTTTATAGAAGAAAGTTGGCAATATGTGAAAGATTCATATTATACAGATGGTTAAGCTATCAACTTGTTCAAAATGCAAAACAATGTGTTTGTTATTTGCAGATCATGAGTCTTATGCTTGCTTTTCTCTGGATAACATTCACTTGGTTCCTGTTAGGCACAAACAATTATGGTAACACAATTCAGATTCACAACTGAGCTACAAAAATAAGTTAAACACAGCACATGTGTAAAAAAAAATAAAAATCTTTGTACTAGTCTGGGTCAAGTATTTCTCAAGCTTTTCCCCTCATGACATTTTTCTTTCCCCTGGCGTCTGTGAGAGCCTGTTAGGGCTCATTTAGGAAGGGGTGTGTCCCTTCACTGCACATTGCACTTTTCAAAGACAATTTGGAGCTATATTAATGCACCCGTTTCTCCCACTCAGAACAGTCCTCACCTTTTCTTATTTTCCTCCTACTTTGTCTCAGTTTAGTGACCAAAATGATGTTTTGATTGCCCAGACACAAAAGTACTCTATGTAGTAGCTCCAACTCAAATTTAGAGTTAAAGCAACAGTGCTGCACTTAAAAAAGACTGCCAGTATTTTAAGAATAAAAACATCAGCTTTGTGACTTCCACTGAAGGTGAAAAGGATCTTGCCACACTGGGTTTGTGAACTGTCTGTGCGGCTTGATGTATTTTCTTTTATTATAATAATGAGGAGCCTGAAAATTGTCAAACCCTCAGTGAAAAGAATGCAAATTGCTCACAGACGGCTTGGCCCCGCGTCGGAAACGGGTCAGCTGTCTGCCAGCCGCTCAGCTGGTAGCACAGATTAAATAACAGGTGGTTTCATTTGCACATTTTGTTTTTGCTTTTGCCTCCTCACTGACCACTAGCCTGACTCATTGATGGTTTGAGCAAAGAAAGGAAGGTTATGCTTGGACACTCACAATATAATGTGAGTGTGTCAGAATATATGCCTTGAGTGTATGTGTATAAAAGAGGAGTTGTGGAGTTTGTGGTTTCCCTGGAAAAGTCTTTCCATGAGTGTCATTATCAGTTAAATATTGTGTCTACATTGATCCTACTGACCACCATGATGACCTTAGAGAATATATGAATACCTTTAATCTATTTTTCTTCTAATAAAGCACCTTGTAAGTAGGCTTTTGACTTACACAATGCAATGAAAAATGTTTTTTCCGTTTTCCTGAAAGACTGTACGCTTCTTTAAATTGATTAGCGACCCACTCAGCATCAGCTGATATCTGTCATCAGGCAGGACAGATGAAAATCAGAGTGGGAGGAGCTGACAAGATTAAAAAAGAGCGAGAGACAGGGAGGAATGGTCCAAAGGGGGACAGAAAAATGTGGAATGTAAAAAGTGAGGGGTTGGGATAAGAAGAAAAAACTAGGTGAGAGGGAGGAGGCAAAAGTGCAGAAATGGAGGTGAAGAAAACGGGTTAGAAATTCCTTCACTGATGGTGGTTTTCCTATCTGACAAAATCCCTCTAAACATGGAATGTAGCAAGTGACCGAGGAGGTGTTTACCATGTATTGTGGATGTGTGTACCTGCTGTATTTTATGTGACATTTGGCATGTGTTCATTTCATTTTGTAAATGGGATCAATAAATTCTATTCTAAATTATTCTGTTTCGGGGGGGGAAAAAGCTAAATATTCCATTCACCCCCCCCCCCCTTTTTCTTCTCATCCTCCTCCTTGCTCGTCACGAGTAGAGAGTTAAGGTATGCCAAAAGGAAATAGCTCGAGCAGTCTTGCATCCAAAGCTACTGAGAGCCGCCGCATTGAGCCTCCCTACTTTCTGAAAAAAAGAACCTATAAAAGGACAGCGGTGTGTTTTTCTATTAGTGCTTCTACATCCTAGTTCCTCTTTGTTTTCATCTTTATAGGAACTGAAAATGCTTTATGCCTTTTTCTCTCAGCATCAATCTCCTGACACTGTTTTGTGCAATTTGGTTTTGCATGGTGTGTGACACCTACTTTTAATGTGACTATGCTGCAGTCTGTTTTATTCAGTTGTACTGTCATGTTTTCTTCCACTGTATATTTAATTTAATTCGCTTCAGTTTCATTTAGATGGCACCAATTCACATCCCAAGTCAGCTCAGGGAACTTCACATAGTAAGGTCAAGAACTAACAATATCTTAGTACACAGAAAACCCAAACAAATCCATTTATTCCTTTTGAGGAAGCACAGTGGTGACAGCGGGGAGAAAACCCTCCCTTTTTAAGAGGAAGAAACTTCTGGCAGAACCAGGCTATGGGAGGGCGGCCATCTGCACGACCATATCTACATCTTTGACTTGAGATCAGATGAAAGTTTAGTCAACACACCGTAAGAAAATATGAAAACCCACAACATCTCATGTTGTTCACAAATCTTGTGTGTGTCCAGTGAACCACAACACTGCACTTGATGGCACGTCATTACAATGAATATGGGTACTGTAGTTTATTTTGAGTCAATCCCAGTTTTACCTATTAAAACAAAAAATGAAAGTAAATATTTGTAGTACACTTTTAAAGACTTTTGTGTTCAGCAAAAACAGTAGACTTGAGACTGTGATCCATGCAAAAAAAACAGTGATGTCAGAAAGTACTGTAAAGCAAACATAACTAGTGCCTTTCTGATTTTTGTCTTTTCATTCCATTTCTTGAGAGTAAAAAAATAAAAACTAACTTTGGCCATACCCTTTAAAAGTAACATCTTCTTGGGACCCTTCCTTACCAGTATAAGCACAAGTCTTCTGGCTGTGACCAAAGGTAAAACTATCCATTCATTTACAAGAAAAGAAGAGAAAGAAGAGCATCTTTGCATAATTTTGGCGCCATGAGACTGGCAGCCAGTTGCAGCAGCTCCTTCCTACTTTCTGTGTTTTTAGCTATTTGCTTTGTTTTTTCTTCTATCTTTTTCAAATTTTAATTTCACACAGCTGTGCCACATTTGTGCGGGAACAGTGGAGATGTAGATGGTGTTTTTGTTGGTCTGTTCTTTGCTTTTTTTTGCAAGTTTTTGGGGTCCACGTCTAGCAAGCCGTTGAGTCTTTGAGCCATGGCTCTATTGTTTTTACACTCATGAACAGCTGTTGACGCTGAGCCAGGCCAAGCCACCGCCATGGGAGAGACTGAACATCCCCGATGAGCTGGAGGAAGAGGGGATGCAGGGCAGGAGTGAAGCGTCGAGGAGGAGACGCTTCAAGCCGTTCATCCGTCCATCATCATGGGGGGAAACATGAGGTCTCTCCCTAATGGATGGAAGAGCTAACAGCTAACAGCTAACAGCTAACAGCTCACAGCGCTGACCCGGCTGCAGTGGGAGTATCAGGAGTGCAGCCTTATGTTGTTTACAGAGTCATGGCTGAATGAACTCACTCTGGACTCGCTCGTAACTTTGGACAGATTTCACCTGGTCAGAGTGGACCAGAGCTGGAGGGAGCGTGGTAAGAAGAAAGGTTGGGGACTCGCCATGTATGTGAATGAGAGATAGCGTAATGCTAGCCTAGCACGTTAAAGAGCGGCACTGCACAAAAGATGTTGAACTGCTGGTTTTATCTGCCGAGGGAGTTTTCACTCGTCCTGCCGATTACAGTTTAAATCCCCCCCTCGGCTGATGCTGCTGCGACCTGTGAACTCATCCATAGTTCAGTGTCCCAGCTGCAAACATCACACCCTCAGTCTCTGATCGTCCTCTCAGGAGACTTTAACCATACATCTCTCTCTACCACTCTCCCCACATTCAGCCAGCATGTGGACTGTCCAACCAGAGACGGTGGGGCCTTGGACCTGCTGTGTGTGGACATTAGGATGCATATTACTTCACATACACATCCCCAATGGGGGATCAATAAAAAAAAAATTCTATTCTATTCTATTTGTATAGCGCAAATTTACAACAACAAGTCATCTCATAGCACTTAACAAAGGCAGAAACACCCAACAATCCAAAACGTTTGGATTCCCTATAAGCTTCAGCAGTCTGCAACAGTGGGAAGGAACCGAAGGAAAAAAACCTCCGACAGAACCAGGCTCAGGGAGGGACGGCCATCTGCCTCGACCGGTTGGGTGGATGTAGGATGAATTATACAATGTAGTTTACAGTTAAACAAGTTATTAGAAGTTATTGTCCTTTTGTAACAGGAGGCATCATGGTGGGGGGAGCAGGATACAGAAGGTGAGGCCAGCGGCTGTAGTTCAGGAGCTCCAGATCCAGAGACATCCACAGAGAGAGCAGGCGCAGGAGAACCTCGGGGGGAGTCACAGAGTTAGTCATATGTAATGGTGATAGGCAACTATAGAAACATGTACATACACATATATATAAAGAGGAGAGAAGCCCAGTGCATCATGGGAATCCCCCGGCAGTCTAAACCTATAGCAGCATCACTAAGGGACAGCTCAGATGACTC
>NW_007577988.1:595158-611400 GCF_000690725.1 Stegastes partitus
TTCCATTCTATCTGACAAAAGGGTCAACCCAGAGGTTAAGAATTGCTGCAGTATGTCACCAACTGCTCATAGAAACAATCACAACTTCGTATACAGATAATAGTTGTGTCTTTGCCTGCACTTTCTCGCTCTCTATCAGCACCTGTAGGTGGCGCACTCTTCCAGGCCGTAGCCATGGCTGAGTGGTGAGGTTCAGTATGGAGACCTGCGGCTTTGGCCCACTGTCTGCTGTGTATGAGGCCATTGTATCAATGAGGTAAAGATAGCATCTCTCAGTAGACATCACCTTTATAGACACAGAGTGCCCAGTGTTCACGTCCAACCGCCCATGAATAAGAGCTCAGTGGCTGGCTGAAAACTGTACTGCCCCTGACAAGTCTCTCTCTTCTGTGTCTGTTTTTTCTTCTCACTCTGGATGCTCCCAGCCCCCTTTCCTCTCTCTGTTTTACTGTTACTGGCCTAATTACAGCAAACCACTGACCTCAGCACACTTATAGCCTAATCATTAAAGTCCCCCAGTGATTTATTGTAACATATTTGCCTGGAAAGTGCACACATAACCTATTGTTAAAAGTACACACAGTTTGTGATGCTGTAAATAATGTAAAACACGCAAAAAAAAAGAAGAAAACTACCAAGGTAATTATTCCTGCTTACATAAATGGTTATATAATCAGGTCTGAGATGAGGTGCTGAACATACATGTTTGTCCAGGTGAAAATAGCACTGACACATGGTCATATTTTAATATATTTGCTGTTCTTCCAGTGCACCCTAAACATGGGTATTGATCTGTTTCTATGGCAACCCCAGTGAGCGGAAGGTCAGGCCAGGTGTCTGCTTAGTTGTCATAACACGAGGATGGCAGCTGATGAGACTGCTGCAGGACGGAGGTGACGACCGACAAGGTAATTGTGTCTGTCAGGCTGAGAGATCTACTCTCTGGATCTACCTTCTTCTTCTTGTTCCTCTGTGGTAACTCCCAGTAAGGCAGGCATTTAGCCAATTCAGTGCTGCTATTCCACTGATATCTGCTTGTAGCAGCTGCAGAGCAATTATTGTTTTTATAGTTGTGCTTTGGAACCAAATGCCAGTAATTAAGGTACAAGAACTAACATGCATCTTGGTTAAATGATGTAAAGTTAGCATTTATTTGAGTGATTCTCAACAAAAAGTCACTATCTTCCTAAACCACAAAACTAAAACATGCTGCATTTACAGAAAGCACGACTTAGTTCGCTTGTGTTTTGTTGTTTTTGGTAAAGTGAGCTGTCGGTGCCATTGCAGTAAGATCTTGCCAGTAAACATATGTGCAAATCTGAATCTCACTGCAATTTCAGGAAGACACAGTGGCATTTTATTCCCCACATACCATAATAAGCTGGACCTTTGCTGCCATATACAGTAATTGTCTGTAGAACAACCCCTCTCAGTACAGGAGTGGATATGTTCTGTCATTCCTCAGGTAATTCCAGAGACCCAGCCCAGCTGCACTCACCCCCATCCATCCCCACCACCACCCACTCAAATTACCACATTCCTTTCTCCTAAACCTGCTTTTTAGAGTTTAAAAGTGAATGAAAGGGATGCCTGAGGAGACAGCTTTTAGAAGAGAGAGAAAAAGCTCTGCACAGAAAATGCCCGGACAGGGAAGAAAGGTGCAACACTGTGTTTTCGAGGAGGTTCAGTGCAGACGAAAGCTGCAGCAGACAATAAGCTGATGTCAAACTGGTTCAGGAGGTCACATCATTGTGTCTTGTTTCAAATAGAATTTCTGGCCAGTTGGGGCAGTGTAAGGGGCTTTTAGCACATCAAGGATATACTGTACAGTGTCATTATCTTGAAAGATTTTAATAGCAAATATGTCAGTGAAATGCAGATTTAAAATCATGCTTCTGTCTTCATGTCCTGTTATTGCATGCAACACCTTTGACATTGCATGAAGTAATTTAATGATTGATTTAAATGCAAATATAGATTATGACTTTTTTCATTGCCCACCTATGTAGGAAAACTTGCAACACACACAAAAAAAGTGAAATTGGTATCGAATGAAAGCATTCAAATTGTGTTTTTTAAGATCCCAACTTCAGCAACATGATCAAAAAAAGAAAATGAATACACCTTACCACCTACCTCACAAAACTATTAAATTATCAGTTAAAATTGTGACATACAGTTTTCAGACAAGCACCTACACTGTACTTGTGCACACACAAATGAAAGATTGTTACCAACATATCAGTGCACTTACTTTTAGATTTTCTTCCAAATAAAGTGATTTACATAATCTGTTTGGTGAATTTATAACCTCTCTGAGCCCCAGACCTTGCCTGCCTTGTCTAACATGCAAAACTTACACAAAACACAATGCAGATGAACTAAAGTCAGAATTATCAGTATTGAAAACCTCTTTCAATTTTTATTTTTAAATTTTTGGAGCTACTGAGCAGTATCATGTTTTGGCAGTATTGGCAGTATCAAGGATTTCACACACTCACAGCAGCTCTGAGAAATAATGACCTAATTAATGTAGTTCCCTTTGTGCCAGTAACTTTTATCTCACTTCCAATTTCAATACACACACTTTTTATTAAAAACATCAACAGTCGCAGCCTTCAAGTTCCTCCAGCACTGTAGGCACCACCCCAGGACAGAAAAGGAAAGAGACAAACATCTTCCCCTCAGGAAACAGGATGTCCCAGCTCAGACTAGTGCCCTCAGAAAAATCAGACCCCCAAACAAAATAAAGATTTTCCAAAACACAATATGGGGTAATCGGAAGCGCAGTGGCCACCCAAAGCTGCTTCATTCTTTTGATCATCCATCCCTTCATCTATGTCTTTATATCGTTTTAGGAAGCAGACATGCTTCCAAGTAAAACAGACTTTCTGCAAACGCATTCATAAAATGAAGCAGGAATGTGCTTTGATTTTTTTTTTAAAAGAAGACATTTATAACTTACTGTAATCAGTCCGGTGATCAGACTCTGCCACTACCTCATTCTTGTGGGTGTTCATATTTTGTGTGTATATATATATATACACACACACAATTTTAAGGCCACTTATAAGACAGACGTGGAATCCACTGGAGGTGTTTTCTCTACACAGTTGCAAAGATTGCACTGTTATCCATCCGTCTATTATCTATACCCGTTTAATCCCCACTAGGGTCACGGAGGGGCTGGAGCCTATCCTAACTGACTCAGGGCACAGGCAAGGGACACCCTAGACAGGTCACCAGTCCATCACAGGGTTACACTGAGAGACAGGCAACCATGGACACTCACATTCACACCTACAGACAATTTAGAATCACCAATTAACCTCAACATGCTTTTGGACTGTATGGGAGGAAGCCGGAGAACCCGGAGAGAACCCACGCTGCACGGGGAGAACATGCAAACTCCACACAGAACGATCCCGGTGCCCCCACCAAGACGCAAACCAGTGACCTTCTTGCTGCGAGGCAACAGTGCTACCAACTGCACCACCTTGAAGACTGCAGTGCTAAATATCATTAATCTCTGTCACTGCTCAGTGAGATATGTTGAGTCTTTTACACAGAGCTATAAGCTCCCAAAAACAGAGTGGCTAGCACTAGCTAATGTTGGCTACTTAGCTACAGTGCAGATATTGTAATCAACTACAATCATTACACTTACAGAAATGCTGAGATCAGTGTAAACCTCACTGTTTAGTGTTTAAACATAAGCTCCAAAAGTTCCACTCAGGACAAGTCCAGGAGCAGGGAAGAGCAGCGGGCGAGCTACCTGCCAATCAATGGCCACACAATAGCTATTAAAGTTGCAAAAAGCCTTCAAACCAGAATGAGATAGCAGTTAAAGAAGAAGTCATTTTCTAAAACAATTACAGTGACACTTATCAGAAGGCTGTAGCAAGTAGGGGTCCTCGGACCCTAATGATTCAGACTATACTGACTCACTAAAAACAATTGCTGTCTTAGTATTTCAAGAGAGAAGATGACTTTTTTTTGAGTGGTAAGGGAATATATATAACAAATCAATGACTTTCTACATTGTCTGGTGGTGCAAAATTCTTCTTAGGTGTCACCTTGAATAAAGAAGCTGAGATCAGTTCAAATTTAAAGCTAAATGAGGTAAATCAGACATACAGTTGTACTGAGCAGCATCACAGGACTCTGTCTAAGCAGATCTAGGATCCAGAACAGGTCCCCCTGGCCTCCAAGGCCATATGATCCTCCTGCCCACGGAGGAACAAGATCTGGCCTTTCATTTCCTCCCTGCTCTGCGCTCTGTGGTGCAGATGCCTGGTTCCTTTTGCCTGTGTGAATGTCTGAATGTGGCTCACAGCAAGCAGATCCTAATCCATGGCGGCGGAGACCTCTCCCTGTCTGTTGTCTTTGCAGATTTGCCCCTTGCTCTGTTTTCAGCGTCGGGGGGGAAACGTTTTCCATTACTGGGAAGGAGCATGAATGGTAGCTTTGTTGGTTGGTCTTCATGTTGAGTTGGTTGAGTCTTTAAGTCCCCACCATGACCACCACCACTGCATACCCCCAAAACTACCACTGTAACTGCCCTCTCTTACCATTTTTCATAATTTGTTTTCTCTCTGGAAAAAATGTGGAAAGATGTGTTTCTATTTACTTTTCTTTACACATCTCTCTCTGTATTTTTTTTTTTTTTTTGATCACAGGAAATAAGAAGTACAGGGCAGGACTGGTGAAGCTTTGATCCAGATGAGGCCGTCTGAGAGCATGAGTAAGACCCGAGAGCTGGGGCTCAACAAAGGATTCTCAGTCCTGCAGGCCTGACCAACTTTATTTGATGAAGAAAAGGAAAGAGACCCTGTTTTCGTCTCTCATATGTCAACTTCAGCACATTTTTCACTGAGAAACTCCCATTTGATTTCATTCTGCTTCAGCTACAGTTGATGATGACCTCTACATGTTACAGGGATGTAACATCATTTTCTAAGACAATGTATTGCTTAAAGCTGCCATTGGGGTGCTACTTGTTAATTTCCAAAAGCAGTTCAACTATACACTATACTATCAGAAGACAGATGCTCCCAAACCTTCTCACTTGACCTTCTTACTATGATTTAAATGCATTGTTTCTTCTGGTTCTCCTGTGTTTTCATTTGACAACAGAGGAAGTAAATGTAACCAATATTTAAAAAGAAACAAAGGAATAGATATTTAAGTACGATTCGTGTTTTTTTTTTTTATTATTATTATTATTCTTGATTACCATTTCAACATCCCATCTGATTGAATTTACATCCTAGGTTAGGAAAAACTAAAAATGTCTAAGGCTTTGATAGAGTTACAAATAAAACACATGGTGGTTGACTGACCATCCCATTATAGTGTATTTCTTTATCAAGAAGCTAATTAACTACTACTAACCACTTTACTCTGTTGCACTACATTTTTCATCAATCTGTGGATATTGTTACAAAACCTAGCTGATGCTAAAGCAACAGTCATGACCCATAGTTTTGTCATTACCAAGACGTTGCCAGGCAGTCCAGAAAATAATCGATGTCTTGTGTTTCATTTTCAGACTCGGGTTACTCAGGGAGATTTTAGCTTTAGCTTCATGCAACATTGGTGTCAATCTTTTTACCAAATTTAATAATTCAATAAACCAAACTGATTTATTTCCCAACATGTCAAACTATTTCAGCACATATGATGGAGGGGGCATTTTTCTAGTGCAAACAGATGTCTAATAAATCCTTCGACATCACATACACCTAAGTCGCTTTGTAACAACATCAGTAGTCAGAGAGGTCACTGAGGTCGATCCTTGTTTGTGGGAGGGCCGCTGGTATCCAGGGATCTTGCTTAGAGAAGCCTGATGGATGCTGAGAGAGGTTGGAGGGAGACAAACAGAGCCGAGGGTCAGTTTGTTTGGGATTCTTGAGAAGAGATAGCAGTTCACAAAGCCTTTCTAATGGGAACCAGCTGACCGCTAATAAAGCTACAGCCAGGCTGCGTTTGCTGTAGACCTTTAGGGGGGGGGGCTTCTGTTTATTGTGCTTTATTCTCACAAGCCCCTCAAAAGGACGCAAGAGAAATTTATACCGGCTTGAGTTTAGTTTAAGTTCACAGGCTTGTATTGAGCTTGTCTATGAGTTTTCTCAGCGTGAGAGATTTGCTGATGCACCATAAAGTAAAACCCTCTTGATTTGCTGAATGTGTTCGACATGTTGAGATGTGATTTTCTTTGTGTGATATCTTTTGTACCATATTGAACTCAGAAGTGCAGTAACTTGCATAGTATAGTCAGCTAGATTTAAAGTTTCTATGAGAAGAAAAGAACTTGATGACTGACTAAATGCAAGATGTATAAACATTGCTTTGTAAGAATGTAATGTGAATGAGCATAATAAATGCTACAACGATGGTATATGGTGACTTGAACAGGGCAGTTCTTTCGAACTATGAGAGAATTGCTATCGTCCTTCACATGAAGAAAAGACAAAGACACATGCTAGAAGCTTCTCTTACATCCAAATTAAAGCTTTCCTTTAAAGTCATTGTTGTGATATCTTTTGTCTAAAAACTTAGATGATCCTTAGATGCTTCTGTCCTGCTGTTTACAGCTATTACAGGTATGTCTCAACTCAGTACAACATCTCAAGTGGTTCAGTAGCATTCCCTCTACAAAGGTGTAAGGATTAATAAATCATCATCATCGTTTTGAGAAAGGTTCCAGAGCAGTTTTTTATAGCTACTGACATTGGTACAAATGACAATTCAATTTTGAACTAGGTTTTGCTCAGTGTTAGGCCTGATCTTCATAAAATGAATGAATTACAAATTACTTGTTCATTTTTTAAAGGAATGAAGCAATGAAGCATTTTGATAACAATTTAACATTAAACGTAACATATGCTCACATATCAACACAAATCCCAGTTCTAATGTTCTTTATTGAAGTACTACCAAAAAGCCAGCAGCAAAGTTGGCAAAAACCAGCCCAAAGAGAACTTCAAAGAAAAAATGTCACGAGGACAAGGCTCAGTTGCATGTCTAAAAGAATCAAGATGGCACTCAGTTGGCTATACTAAGTCAAACTAAGTGTAGTTACTGTAATGTGATCACTAAATTAATGCACATCAATATGTTAGATTACTACATTATGGACAAATGCACAGCAATGCATTACTTTGTAATGCATTTGAACAGAAGTCATTCTAATTTTAGTTCAACCATTTATGAGCACAGCAGACCTTGAACTAAATACTGATGTCAGCAACGTAACATGCTGATGTTTAGCAGGTAGAATGTTACTACATTGTGCTCATCATCTTAGTTTATTGTGTTAGTTTGATCAAGTTCGAGCGCCTTGTAGCGCTAGAAGAAGAGTCAGGGCATTACCACAAAGAAGTAGTTTTTATCATCTGAGGAAAACGTACACTTGCAAAAAATGAAATTTGATTCAGATTTTTCAGTCTGAACCAAAGACCAACCCTACCATCCACACAGCCGTGCTGCTGGCAAGGCAATTAAAGTAAACAACACTGTGTCAGTGCTTATAGCTGTCCTAAACTCTGCTGTTTGTGATGCAAGTCATATGAACGGGATTCGTAGAATAATTGATAATGTTGTTATACTGGTAGGAATCATGATAAGATTTGCTCTCCATAGGCTGTGCCCCCGTTCTGAATTATGGGATGTGTTTGGTTTCCTGGGTAAGAACTCCGTCCAGAATAAACACTGAGATCGTGCTCAGTTTATGTGCAGAGGCAACAGATAAAGGGGAATTTGTTTCCTCTCTCAAGTTCCATGTCTTGTATTTTTGCTCCTAAAAGAAACAAGAGTGTTTTGTCTTGTCTGAGCTTCTGCTGGGATGTAGAGCATGTCGGATTTCCTTTCAAAAGACACTTCAGAATTTTTTTGGAAATGATTCAAGATGCTGTAGGTGTTGAAGTGGAGTGAGTGAAAGTTTCCTCAAAATGAAACGTATGTCACAGTTTGAAAATGGTCTCTAATGACTGATCACATGGCATCACACACATTTTAACCAAAATGACTACAAGGAACAAAAATACTCAACATAATAGAGATTCAATAGGGTCAGGTACATTTGATGACCTACATGTCTGGTATTCAATTAGGCTGTTCTATGCTGTATACTGTTACTAAACACTACACATATTAACTTCGTAGCCAGTAGAAAGTTGTACATTGAAGAAAAGTAAGTTGGAAATCAAATAAAGGCTGTGAAGCAATTTTAACATTTATTGCTAACAAGGCTGTACAATTTTCTAATCCACCCAGTGCCAAAAATAAGACATGCACATCAAATTTTAACAGATTCAAAGGAACAGACTTGTGATTGCTTTGATGGAGAGAGCGGCGATTGCATTGTATAACATAGTTCCATTTCCTTCCTCAGAAAGTGTGCTCTTTACAAAACATTTTTCAACGTCTTCACGACAGAAAAACTAATTTGTTAATGCTAAGTACTGTTGATGTGAAGCGAACAAGGCACGATTTGTCGCAAGCTTTGAAGTTGTGCTGTACATGTGACAAGAAGCTGTTTTTTCCTCCTAATTTAATTGTTTGCATACATATACATTTCCCTCTGCTGATTACAACTGCATACTACTGTTAATGTTTTATTTTATAGGAGGGTAGACTCCCACTCATTAAGGGTGGACATAATTTGATGTGTAGCACACATTGTAAAAAAACAAAAAACAAAAAAGCCTGTTTAACTTAACTTACATTTCTGTTTCTTTACTGTGTCAACTCAATACTGTACGTTCGTTACTGTTTTGTTATTCCACCTATTGTCTTCATGTTCCCATTGACTGTTCTACATTCAAAGTTGAGAAAACATTTACCATTCCAACACTAGTAGATAGACTAGCATCCAGACCAGCAAACAAAAGTTTTATGAGTGACCTAATTAAACTTTATTGTGATTTTGGAGCTTTCACTGCAATTAAACCTCTCTGGACAACAATAGAGACGCAGAAACCACAAGTGTCAAGATGTTTTATTCCTTCATATCATGCATGTCACATTGCAAAGAGAGGTCTCAAATGGAAAACTGCATAACAGGTTGCTGCAAACAGTGGATAATTTAACTCTTTTCAATGAAGTGAGTGGATAATTGGAACGCAAACGTGTTAAGCAAAAGTGTGACCTTTCTTCTTCATCTGCATTAAACATTAACTTCAGTTTGACATTCTCAGTAAAATCATCGAAATGCTTTACTGTTATCCTGCTTATCTGTAGCAAAGTACACTTATCTGAAAATGAAAAGACAAATCTTGGTAACTATAACTGTGACACACAGCATGTGCAATGTTGGAGAAAAGGCCTGGTCGCTACTGTGTTGGACTTGGACTGTGAAGAGTGCGCACATGGGATGAATACTCTGTGGCTGCCAGGAAACTCGATCTTACCCATGCCACTCAAACAATCTACAGATGTCCCACAAAACACTGGCATCCACTCAGACAATAGTTTGGATGGACACACTGCAGAATAAACTGAATGATTCCTGGCGCTTACTTGCAACTGAATTTCTGTGCTTTAAAGTACAACCAATCAGGAGTTAATCTTTGGCAGGCTGGTGATTAAACTGACAAGCCAAAAACTCTGGGACGAAAAAAACAAGAAAGAAAACAAGTTTTTGGAATTAAACAAGCAAATTTATTTAATCGTTTTAGCAAATGTGTGGAGAGATTTGTGGATGAATGTTGTATTGTTATGCTTTGCTGGCAGGACAAAGAGTCACTTTCTGCAGCATACAGCACAGGCAGGAATCTCTGCTTACCTTTGGGAGCTTTTCAAAGTTTCTCCCCTCAGAGCAGAAAAATAAAAACACAGAGTCACTGCTTCACATACTTTGGCCTGATTAATGGTGCAGTTTTTATAAAGGGAGCCCCGTAAGAAACATAGGCTCTCACTATTTATTATACCTGGGCTCCAAGCTGTAGCCCTCCCTCTTCTGTCATTCCTGTTCACACAGTACACCTAAGGAAATTTTATGCAGCAACTGGCTTCTCTTTCATTTCACTGTAAGTCGCTCTCAGAAAAGCAAGCATTTCTGATAGGCTTGGAAACTAGTAATACAGCTAATTCTAATGCGTCATGACCCTTGGATAAATCGGGACCTTGTCTCGCCCAGTATTGACACAGGCCTGTTCTCACTTGAAAAAGGTGCCTGTATGAAGTGAACACTTCACAATCCAGACTTTTACCTACCTGAGCACTGCGTAGTTCCACCTCGTTGGCCAAAAGGATTCCACAACCGAGATGTATAGAGGGCTCTCTGTAGAGAGCAGCAGAAAAATGTGCACAAGGTTGAAAAGTTGTTTTCATAATGCACGATGCATATGAACCACTTGAGAAGCCAAACCCATGTGGGTGAGGCATTGAGAGATATATAAGCTAATTGTGACTCCTCAGTCAGATTTTTACTGCGACTACTTTATGGTTCACTGCTCATTAAGGGTACTTTCCAATCTAAAAATAATCAAAGCTGTAATGTGATACCTGATTTTCTGAATGTGCACGAACAAGCACACATGACCATGACCTTATTGTTCTGTGCCTCTGTTCTTAAGCATTTTCCTTTCACAGGGTGTGCTCCATTTAAATGTCATTTTTAAACCACACAATCTCAAAAACAGACAGTAATTGTCCAGACATGGAAAGTTCAGTGGGACAACAAGAGCCACAGTCTAATTGATGGCACAACGCACTGAAAACCAGAAACTCAATCACTTTGAGCAGATCACATAATGAACTGGAGGTATCATTAAGGTGTTGCTCTATAAACTGTATACTTTGCTTACACTTAGCGTTAACGTGCAAGTGTGGTAAAGCACAACTGTATCTGAAATCTTTGTAAAATTCCTGTGCAGACCATTAAACCACACCTTACATAATTGGGAAAGATAAAGTTGCTCACTGTGTCAGCGGCATGAACATATCACTCTAATAGTAATGAGAAGTAAGTGAGAAGTAACAGAAACTGAAGTGTGAGACCAATTTTAGCCAAAATATACATTTAAAAAGGCTAAAGAGAGTAACATTTACTAGGATTTCTCTACAAATATTAAGCTATTAAATTATTATATTGCTTTGTACGTGGATTACCATCTGATGAGGATGCTTTGTCTAACTGGGACACAAATTGTAGCTTTGGCTTTAGTCATAGCACAATCTGGTCCGAAGATGCATATTTAAAGCCCTTTGTCACATTTTTAAAACACCCAGGCAGAGTTGTTTGCATTTTCAAACAGGTCAGTGGCGTTAACATTAGTTTAATCAGTCTCCTTCTTCTGATACAATATGCTTGCAACAGTTGTAATTTTAGCCTGGAAAATCAATAAAAGTTGCAGACTATGGATGGAAAACTAGGAAAAACTAGGAGGAAACTACTTCTTTTTGGAACTAGGAGGTGTTAAAACAATGACAATGAACTTTAGGTGGTAAATCTACTCCTGTTAGCACTATAAACTGTATGTGTGAGAGGTGGGGATGGCTTAGTAAACAGTCAGCCTGGGGTGCTGCTATAACTCACCTGGTTGAGCTGGCATCCCATGTGCAGGGCTACAGTCCCAATGTGGAGGTCATGAGTTCGAATCCTGCTCATGATGTCTTCTGCCACATGTCTTCTCCCCTACTTTCCTGTCTCTCTCTCACTAACACTATCCAATAAAGGCACAAAGGCCAAAAAAATAACTTAAAAAAAAAAAAAACTGTCAGCCAAGCAATCTCCAGCCACAAGATCTATTCTTGGTATCTGAATATCTAACTCATTTTAGCAAGCATGCAACTGTGTTACTCTTATAATCAAGTATCTTCTGTTAGATCAAATATACAAAGTGTATTTTACAACAATCAGTGGGTTTGCTAATGGAGCGAATCTTATTTAATTTTGTACATTTACGCTACAGAGAGTAGTGTTATGGCTTCAACCGAGGATGGTTTATTTCTCTGGCCGGAACTTTTGTCAAACATTTGCTGTACTGGACTGATCTGTTTGGTCGAGCAAACAGAGCATCTGGTGTAAGCTACATTTCATCCCAGCCATCAGAGTTTGTGCAGTGTCAGAAAATACCTCTGCTCCAGAGCAGAGTTTACCTGTGGAAACATCATAAACAGAGGGACTTCTTAAATTCCTGGCTCATTTAATCAAAATAAAGCTGCTAGAGAGAGAATTTGACTCTCTACTCCCACAATAAACCTGCAGTTGGATGAGGTTTCCAGAGTGGGGGATAAAATCATCACGACTGGCACTCTAACAGACTAAATCAGCTCCTCTCACTGTTTGGAACCAAAACATGGGGAGGATGTCTGTGTCATCTCTCGACTCAAGTGTTCCCAACCCTGCCTCCTCCTGCCCCTGAGAACACAACATTACCCAAAGGAAACTGAATATAGTTTCAGTAGACATGGCATGCCTGTTTTCTGAAACGATAATTGTACATAAAATTGTGTGTGTGTGTGTGTGTGTGTGTGTGTGTGTGTGTGTGTGTGTGTATTGTTCAAAGCGTCTACATAATAATGTGTGCAAAATCTCAAATGTCCACATCTGGACTTGTGAAGACCAGCTATTATGAAAAATCAGTTTTAAAATTAGTTTGCGAATTAGTCACTCATATGCTCACCAAGTGAGGCAGCAACTGGAAAAACAAATCAGTTATTTACTCTACAGTCCATGGAAAAGTCTATAACTCTACCAGACACCCAGTGGCTGAGTTGTCTGTTGGCAGCTTGTGGAACAGTCAACTGTAAGATGATAAGCCATGGTAGTTAAAATGTAACTGAATCAGTGAAACCGTTACCAATACCAGCAAGAGTCTACTCCATTATATGCAATAAGTGAATGTTGCTCAGCAGAAGAACAGCATATCCAGTGAGCAATACAAATCACCTTCAGC
This sequence comes from Stegastes partitus, assembly GCF_000690725.1. Classification (NCBI taxonomy): domain Eukaryota; kingdom Metazoa; phylum Chordata; class Actinopteri; family Pomacentridae; genus Stegastes; species Stegastes partitus. The sequence continues at coordinate 608,064 of NW_007577988.1, forward strand.
TATAAAAACTGGACACCTAAAATGCACTCTGTCAGACATGTCCATATTTCTCTGATAGAGGTGATTCGTATAGTGGAGCGCCAACACTTATTTATGAAATGTTTAACAATCTAATGAATCATAGATCACCAACCGTGAGGTAACAGAGGGTAAATGAATAGTCTTGCCAAAAGTAAGCCAACCCCACATTATCGGTTATTTTTGTGAGCCTAATCTCACTTGTATAAAATGTGTAGCAAATCCTATTTCCCACTGCTGGTGTAACAACTCTGCCCTTCAGCATTGCCTCATTATTTATTTCATGTCTGGTTAGTTGATGTTGGAGTTAGATATGTACTACACAATGAAACTGTGCTTAGTTACTTACCGTAGCTTGACCTGTGCAGCTTTATCTTTTGATAATTAGGTTATAATATTGTCAAAAGCAACTTAGTATCTGGTGTGGTTCACTTTAACTTAGTACGGCTGCCTTTTTAAGAGTTAAATCCTCCAATGTCATGTCACAGCTCATCGACACTCCTATAATCACTGAAAGCTCTTGTCTCTGATCTCTTCTGTCTGTTTTCATGTAATTGCCAGAGAAAGGCCCCGTCTGACTTACCACAGGTGAACAGAGCAGCCATTCAGCTCATTTCTGAAGTTATTTACTGGACCTCTGCCACATGCCGATTAAAGCATGCCAATCTACAAACCCAGTCCCTTGAAACACACTGAAATACACTGTACCTGCACAGTTAGAAGCTGAAAATATGTGCTTGGATTGCTACAAGTGTAGTGTTGGGGAGTGAGTGGCATTTACAAGACATTTCTTACATACTATGTAAGAGATAGATGTAGTAAAATATTAAAATGAAATATACAGTTGCGGGAAGAGTAGTTTTCTAGGACCCTAAACCCCAGCTGTGCTTTCAGACTATGCTACTGTTCTCTAAAAAAATACTATAATAATGTATCAGTTTATCAAAGATAAAAGAAGGAACGAAAAATCAGCAGATCTCTTCACCAAGACCTAACTTCCCACTGCTGTGTGACAGTAATTCTGCAGTAAGCCCCTTAAAAACAGATGACCATGCCAGCACGGTCATTCTGGATACCTCTGAGTTGTTTGGCAAGAATGTTTAATTCCTAATTCATTTTGTTTAATGGTGCACTATAATCAGCTTAGAGGACTGCTGCTCTTTTGCTGGCAAGTATGACACACATTTCTTCCACAAGGGGGCCTTTTAATCTGAGTGTTCCCAGCATTGCTCTTCTGTACAGTACACTGAATAGTGATTTTGTTTATAAATGCATGTATTAGTTCATAATAAGGCAGATAGCCTCTCTTCAGGTGCACTGTCACACACTAACACACAGCATAGTCATCCCTGTACAGCATGCATACTTAAAACACTACCTTTCACTATTTCCTCCCTACACACACACTCCTCTCTGAGTAAAAGATCCATATTCTCAGAAGCATCATGAATAACTCCAACCACAGAACAAATATGGCCTGGTATGTTTGGTTTTCTTTTTACGTATTTAGAAGTTATTACCACCATATGTACAGCATATTACCTCTGGCCTATCCAGAACACTGTGCTTTTGTCCACTCATGCAGGTAGCCCTCTCAGTTGGCCCAGTGACCTGCTTCCTGCCTTTCCTAGCAGCTCTGATCATGGTCTGAAGTGTTTCTCTCCTCAGCTGGAGTTGGACTGGATTACAGAAGCCCACAGAGCTCTTTAAAGGTGGCTCTTAGCTTTTTCTGGTCGCGGCACTGCACACACCTTGACAGCAATATTGAGCTAAATCTGTATGTGGAGAGAGGCAGGAAAAAGCTCCTTGCTGTATGACAGAGAAAGACACATTGTATGTTCACATTAAAACAACCCCAGAGAACTTTTGATCACTAGCTGTGTTTTGGAGCAACACTTCTGTGAACGTAGAAATACAGTAATGTCCCTATGAATGGCAGTTAAAAGAAAAAGTGAGAGCAGAAATAAACAAGAGTGCAAATGTTGCTGATTTTATAATTTGAGACTATCTTCCCAAAGTGACGTTTATGATCATTGCTTGAACTGAAGAAAAAATAATAATAATTCGGTAAGGTGGTGGCTTCTTTTAAAAATGACATTAATCTTTCCCTAAACCTAATCAAATTGTTCTTGTGTTTAAGTGACAAGTTCACTTTTATCAAACAAGATTTTCGTGAAACTGCTGCCAAACAGATGCATGGCAAAAAAACGCCTAGAGATTAACTGACTTGGTTTGTTAAGTAGTTTTCTGAGGAAAACATCAGAACCCTCTACCACATCATGTTGACATGATGGGTCAAATTTGTTGAGACTAAGCCTCTTCGATACATGATTCAAAAACTCGCTATGTGGTCTATTTCTAGTTTCTAGTTTCCGTCTTTCAAAAGTGGAAAAGAAAATATACATGACACAGTCTAAATATGGCAAACACCACAGTCTGAAATCAAATCCCTTTGTAGTTGGGCTTCAGTTTGGAGTTTTCCATCCCCATATCTTGTATATTTGATAAGTAAATGAAACCATCAATTCACTTACATGTGTGTCACATGCAAACTGCAGAACTGTGCAGCTCTGACAGCAGAGCAACAGTGTAGTCTGGTGAACATGTGGTGAAGTTTGCGCAGGCTGGAGTCTCTAATCTCAACTGTTGTCAGTTGTCAGCTGAAGCTGATTGACTATAAATTAGTCATGTAGTGAAGATAAGTCTGTGAAGGTAAAATAAAGAATTAAAACGTAATTAACCCTTTCAACACTAAGTAACTTTGGCTTGAAATTCATGATCAGATATAGTTTTGATCAATCACTCATAAATTCTTAAGTAGACTTCACATCATTACATATCTGGTATCAATCAAAAGTAGACAAGTTGACGGTTAAATATATGTGGAAGTTTACTCTCGTCATAGACACACAGGTGAAAGACAGGTGTGAAAAGGAAAAGGTTAAGTTCATAATTACCAGGGATATATGCCTATATGCAATTGTTATTATTATTATTATTATCATCATCATGATTATTACTAATTGCATAATTTATTTCATGACTGAATCCCTTGTTCACATACGGGAATTCCCACTGATAGACAACCAAAATGAATGTAACAGAAAGTCACCATATGCCGTAGCCCACTATACCGGGCTGCAGTGTTGAACGGCAGTGAAAGCCTGGTATAATGGTCTGCTGTGTTGAACAGGAGTCGTAATGCCAGCCTGGTATAGCGGGCTCTAGTGTCAAAAGGGTTAAAAACAGTAATTAGTGTCATTACCTTTGAGGTCAGTCAATGCTCAAATACAGCCCAGCTTCATATGTGACTTCTACA
>NW_007577988.1:612270-627673 GCF_000690725.1 Stegastes partitus
CCAGACTTTATAATAAATGTCGCTGACACTTTAAAGTAATTTTGTAGGTGGGCACCCAGGATTCATGTCACGAAATCTGTATCTGAGAAAATTTGCAATATTTTTACAATTTCCGGTTCTGTTCCTGAGTTATGGCATGAAAAACAGCCAGAAAAATGTTTTTGCACAACATTAATGACTTCACAGTGAAGTCAACCTTTGACCTCCTGGATATGAAACCTCATCACTTCATCATTCTGTCCCGTGCAATATTTGTCTCAAGATTTGTTATAAATAACCAATTAATCATTGAGTTATGTAAAGAAATGTGTTTTGTTGGGTCACAGTGACCTTGACCTTTGACCTTTGTGCCAAAGTTGAAGAAATTCTTTCAAGGAGCTCAAGAGAGAGAGAGCTCACATTTAGGACAATGGGATGAACGGATAACCCAAAAATGAAATGCTTCCATCTACAGCTGTCACTGGCACACAAGCATTGAAAAAGTGGCTCCTGAAATATTTTAGGACTATTTTCTGTGACTGTTTACTGGAATCATTTTTTTTCTGACTTTCCTCTGATTTCAGATTTGGTAAGTCATATTTTTATGTGGTGCTTTTTCAATCTGACTCCACCATGGTTGCTCAGTCTGCTGCCTATCTGAAGCATCAAAAACACCTTTAAATTGGCCCCAGTGGATCAGCTGACTGCAGAGTCCCAGTCTCCGTTATGACCTCTGGAGCCTGCTGAGTGTGGGAAACTCTGTAAACAAATCTGCCATCACCTCTCTTCTTTTTTCTCCCTCTCTGTCAGTCTCTCTCCACCATCACTACCCTGACCTTTCCCTTCTTCTTTGCCCTTGCTTTATTAATTATTCATTGCTGGTACTTGTTTCTGAATTTTCTACTCTTTATCACCTTCACATATTAAGTTCCTGAAGTAATTCAGGTCTCCTTACTTTAATTTCAATCTAGTTTCCCTCTCCTGCTTCTGTGCTTTTGGCATCTTTCCTCATCTTATCTTGTATCTCATCTCTTTCCCTACTTATCCCTCTTTCCCACATAAATCTCCTCACAGTTGGTACCTTCCCTTCATTTTTTTTCCACCTCCTGTTTCTAACTCTAAACCCCTCACTCTTCACCCCCTGCAGCATCAACATCTACATTTTATTTCTTCTGTTTCCCCTTCAGCCCCCTCCTCTTCTTCAGTCTCTTCTTATCCTTCAAAGATCTCCTACCACATTTTCCACCACTTTCTCTTTCTGTCCTACTTCTCTGTACTCTAGACCACTAAGCCAATATCAATCTGTGCTTTATATCCATTGTGATTTAAGTCATAACAACACAACTCTATTTTTAAGTGTCATTAATTGAAATAAAAAGATAGAAAAGACTACATAATACTACAAACAGAGGAAAAATCTATAGGAAAACATACAGCAGACATGTAGCCGTAACACAGAGGACGGAAAGAGAGATAAGCAAAAATCTAATAAACATACATAGAAATATAAGAACAATGGACAACAATAAAGTGTCCTTATATGAGTCAAAGTGTTATTGTAAACAGTGTCTGCATGGCCACAGTAATAGCATAAAGACTGTTGGAACAAATACTCAATGAGTAATGTTAGTTACTTAACGTGAGTACAATAAATAGTTAGGGTGTGTGGTATATGAATGCGCAGAGCCTACTGTGTATATGTGTCTTTGTCTGTTTGGGTTCACATTTTACTTATTTGGTTTTACACATCATTGTCCATAATGTCGAAATTTAGAGAGAGAAATATGTAGAAAATTCTGTACAATTTTTAGATGAAAAAAAGTATATTTACATTTGAAATCTTATGCTTCCTACACTACACACATAACTTCATCATGCTTATCTTTTTTAAAACTTTATTTTTTCAGGGTGGTTTCACTGAGAGCCCAGCTTTCTTTTTTAGTCACATAGATTCACACCTGGATACTTCCAGTCACAAGCAGTCTGACCTGCTGGACATTGAGCAGGTTCCCTGGAGCAGGTGGGGTTAAGTGCCTCAATCTGCCTCCATTCTGACTCCTCAATTCAAATAAAACACATCATTAGAGGACAATTTGACGCAAAATTATTCACACACCTAAAACAATCTTAAACTCCAAACTCTAAAAATAATCTCAACATGAAAATAAAAAAGAGAAAATTTAAAATAAAGTTAAAGTGTAAAGTGACATAAGTTAATTAAAGCAGCCAGCATCATGTCTCACTCTTTATCCCCTATCCTTTACCGAACCCACCCACACCCACCGAGAACCCCCTCTTCCCTTCTTTCTCCACGGCCCTGCCATCTCTCAGCATTCCTCAGGTTTGCCACACAGAGCCCCATTGTGTCAGGGAGGGAGCACACAGTCCAACCTCTCACCATGTGCTGCCGCTGGACTCACCTTAGGAGACCACAAACTGCTGTACAGCCTTTTCACACACACGACACACGCTCAAACACACACGCACACCTTGTCTCTTTCTGTCTCCATTTCACCCCTCGTTCCATCACTTTCCTCCATCAGCCGTGCTTTCATTCCAACCTCCGCTCCCTTTTCTTCCGCTCATACTTGGAAATCGGCCACCGTCAACAGCCTTCACCCTCTGTTTTTTTTAAACCAGTGTTTATAACCAAACAGCTCTGCTCAAAAAGGCTATTGATGAGACTCTGAGGTTTCAAAGCAAGAGCAGACCCCGTGGAAGGTTTGGAAGGAGGAATGAAAGAAGGGAGGGATGAGGAGTTACATTTTGAGGGGCCATCCTGTATAAAATACCTGAGGTGCCAGAGTAAAGACCTCCACCCTCGTCCGCTCAAACGGGGCTGATAGCTCTTTAAACAGCAAAGGAGCGAAAATACCCCAGTGAGGGAGGCTCAGCTGGTTAAAGGCTGTACTGTAAACACCAGCAGTTACCTGGTCTGCTGCTATTCAATGAAGTTTTTGTTGATGCTAAGGTGAAAATGGATCTATTGTAGTTCAGAGTACCTGAAGAAGGTCAAGTAGTATCCTGCTACCTGTAACAAGTACAGGTTATACAGTCATGTGTAGTCAAACACCTATAAATAAAAATACTTCAAATTAAGTTCTCTTTTTGAGTTTCATATTTAACAATATGTGATACTATTGGATTACTAGCATTGATTTGTTAAGCATCATTGACGTTTTAGCGGGTCAAGGTGAACCTAGTTTGAAATACTTAACCATACTGTTGGGTCATGTTACAAGTAAAAGTTCATGCAAAAGTGAAGTACAATACCACACAATTTCACTTAAACTTGTATTACCTTTTTTTTGGAGTAGGTGCAAACTCTGAACACAACACCAACAAATTAAAATTTAGTTGATAAGACAAAAACATTTGCATACACATACCCGTTTATACAACCAACAGACACAGTAACAAACCTGAAGTCATGTTTCCTCTCAGCTGATATACATCTTGACAATATTGACTCTCCTTTGCTCTGTTTTGGTTTCTACCAACTCCCAAGAAGAACACTTAGGTCTTTATTTGCGACCCATAGCTAGTTGTTTGCCTGCAGCAGGTGACTGCAGACTGAAAAGACCAAAACATTCACCCAAAAGCCACTTCAATGCTCCACAGAACTGAGACCTACAGCATCCAGAGATAGATCAGGAACAAAATAATTCTAGCTGCTTTAAGTACGGTATTTGAGTGAATGTACTCAGTTTACAATACAAAGTCAATACAACTCTGGTAAATGGTGTCTATTCTAAACAACACACCTTATCCTAACCTAGTTCACCTAAAATATAATTGTAAGGTTATGAAGTCACCTTTTACAAGACCATTCAGGCACATTGCAAATATGCTACCATGAAACTTTACTAAATGTCTGGAACACTGCTGGCAGATGAAGAATATGATGCTAATGATGGTTATACAACAATGTCATTCATAAAGATGGAATGACTTTAAGTGTACAAATGCTGAAAGAATAAAGAATATATACTGAAATGTGGAATACAAAGTGAATATTTTCTTTAACTTCATTTCATCTTCTGGTATCATTTGATTTATAGAGGTTTGTCATACTGAAATCATTTTATACTGATGCTTCAGCACAAGGGAAAGTCTTTGCAAATGTTTTGTGGTGCAAGAATTGACCCATTTCACCAGCGTCAAGGTTAATGAGTTCAACTGGACCCATTTGAGAGATTATCACGTGTGACTCATAAACATAATACTGTAAGACTCTGAGGGTCCAGAAGGGCCAGCAGTCTGAACAACAATGTTGTTTATTCTTGCTCAGAAAAAGCTTTAAACGTTACAGATCCAGACCTACTTGTTTTTGTGTAGATTACAAGAAGAGTATAGAGTCAGGCATGTATTTCTGTACTATTCCAGCACTCAAATTCATGGACAGTTTTTAATCTACGTATACTGTATATAATTATAATGAATGGCTCATGAACATCGAACAGACACAAAAGAACAGTTTTGGCACACACTCACAAGCTGAGGCACAATGTACAACTCCACACACATGCACATTTTCGCACACTCAATCCGAGTCTGAGAGTTCAGCATTCCTGAGAGGCTTAGATGCCGGCTGAAAAGAATGAGCAGCCACACAGAGGGATCTCCTCACGAGATAGAGAGCCATGTGGCCTGCTTTCAGCCAGATTACAGAGTCAGCCAGAGCACTCACCGTGAGCTGAGGACTGGAAGGAGAGGGCAGAAAGAGAAATACACCGGTATCACTTTTCAAAACAGGCAGATTAGTGTGTGCTGTTACGGCGTATGTTGCTGTGATCGTTTACATGTGTTGTATAACGCTCACTGTATTTTGAGCTGAGGGCCTGAGAATGAAGGAGAGATGTGTTGGTCGGGCGCTGACTGAAGAGCTATTTACATGGACATTTCAGTTTGTTTGTAGTAGCAGAACTGCATAGCAGCATAGGACAAAACGTTCCAAATAAACAATTAAATTCACACTTCAAAAATTGTGTACATGTTACAAATCTGTGTAATTACCTAAACTTTGGAGAAAGCCAATTTAACTCTACAGTGAGATTTCGTGATAGACTGATATACCCATTTGGTCTCCTCTTCTGTGTTGTCATTTTACAAAAGTCTGAAATTCAGACTAAGCTAGTTAGAAATGTTCTTTGCTTTTGAAGTTAAAACCTTCTCCCACTGGACTTATACATCACTCTGAAAATGAGCAATTGGTTGTTTTCTGGGTATTTATGTGAATGGAAAACACTGATGCCAGCAGAGTATATTTGGATAAACTCTAAAATAAACAAAAATTTTCATGCTCAAATTGGAGACCTGATTTGAAAGCATGTCGCACAAATTAAAATTTAACTTGTCAAAGGGCCTGAAAGATGAATATGAAAAATGGGAAAACCTCCAAACACCATCTCTGACTTTGCCAGTACTTTGTAAAAGGGATGATCTGACGGTTCAAACGTGACTATTTGGTAAAAGCAGAAGAAACCTGGGGGGGAGGAGAGAAGAGCTGGTAATCATTAAGGCTGGTACTGGCAGGCTGACAAACTTAGAAATCAAAGGAAATCACTGTAAAATAAACTTAGTCTTGGATGCTGATGCAAAACTGCTATAACACATATTAAAATAGACAGAATTAGAACAAGTTGGAACATTGACTTCACAGTCTTTTCTGAGAACAGCCATTAAAGTGACCATTATAGGAGCTGCAGATTAACAGGCTTCCGCATTGGCATCACTACCCAGCTATTGTGTCTGCTTCTTGTACTCCACATGGCAAATTTAAACATCATTCTTTGTCCCTAAAATGCACGTTGGGACATGGACTCTTCATTAATTCTTATGCATTTGAAATTGAAAAGATAAAATTGTGTTGAAAACATTAACTATCCATCCATTATCTTTATACCACTTAATTCAGGGTGAAGGCAGGAGACACCCTGGACAGGTCGCCAGTCTATCACAGGGCTACACTTAGAGACAGACAACCAAGCACACTCACATTCACACCTACGGACAATTTAGAATCACCAATTAACCTCAACATGTTTTTGAACTGTGGGAGGAAACCAGAGAACCCGGACAGAACCCATGCTGAATGGGGAGAACATGCAAACTCCACACAGAAAGCTTCTAGCTGCAAGGCGACAGTACTAACCACCGAGCCCCCTTACAGCTCAACATTAACATGTTCTGTGCATTTTGAATGGATGTGTGTAAGCACAGAACTGGAAATGTTCTATGCCGCTTCACAATTTTGTAGTCTCAGTATTAACTGGACTTTGACAAGGAAAGCTGGGAAGAAGAAATATTGTTTCCACAAATAAGAAGTGATTTGACTGAAAAACTCTCAAATAGCAGGCATGAAAAGCAACAATAACTCTAAAGGTGATCCCAGAGTTTAAAGTCTTATAGATAAGTAGGTTCGCTCTACTTGGCACATAATAAAACGTATAAGCAGCAGGATGCATGCTCAGTGTGTGCACATGTGTCTTTACATTTATATTTATATTAGTGTTAGTGCAAGGTTTTTGACATTTGACCCCGTGGTGACTATTTTTTTTAACCTCCTCCTGTGTTAGGATCTGACTGATGACTGTCGCATGTAATTAGTAACACTAATATAACCCAAATCCACTAATGCACAAGTGGCATATCATTATTCTTTTTCTAAATATCAATTTATAAAGATCTATTTGACATTAAAAGAGATAGGGAGCATCTGCAGAAAAAGTTAAAAGAGGACAAAGACCACTGCAGCTGGACACTTAAATTCTGTCACCTCCGGTTTGATGTTCAGTCTCAAAATACTTTCAATGTTATTTTTGGCCCTAAAATCCATTACAGACATAACATTAGCAGGAGACTTGAAACACTCTAAGTTAGGTTTTTTTTCTGCACACTAGTAAAGCTTGGGAGGTGTGGAGCCTTACATTTACCAGTAGCTAACATGATGTCAGCTCTACAATCTCAGAAACATAGCAGTGTACAGAAGCGCACGGCTGGACTCACGTAACAAGACTGTTGTTTAAGAGGGCACCGAGCCGAGGAAAGAGTCGAGGATTTCATTCTGGTGTGAGGAATGCTCGTATTTGGGAAGGGTCTGGTGTCTTGTATGTGTGAGTGTGTGTCTGCGTGCCAATGGCTGCCTGCATGACTAAGCGTATGTTTGTGTGTGCGTCTCTGTGTGTGAACGTGCACATGGATGTGTGTGAGTGGGTGAGGGTCAGCAGTGCACCATTGTGACAGTGCAGGCTTTTATTGATTCAGCTGGGGTGAGAGAGTTGCGAATGTCAGAGCTGCAACAGGCCAATGTCCAAAGGACTTCCGCCACAAAATTTACAGCATGACTCCGTCCTGCGCAAACACCCACTGTGGCTAAACTGGCTATTGGTGTGAAATTCTCATAAATTTCATGTAAATCATGCTCAAGTGTGAACCAGGCAAGGCAACTAAGGAAACTGTATTTTCATTTTGCATGCCAGCTAACATCCATAACATAGAAAGAAATAACAAAATGGAGTATTTAATAATTATAAGATTACAGCAATCAATCAATAAATGAAACATAAAGGATCACTGTTCTTTGTTTCAGCATGATATATATTCCATTAATATGTATATTGTGACTATCTGGGTCATACTAACTTTGAACTGTGCCTCCATTTTAGAGATTCAGGAAATCAAATGGGCTCACAAAATAGGACAACAAGCACAAGCACCCTGCAACTTTCCTAAATAACTTAATTTTTTAGAGACTGACTGGAAGTAAACAAAAATTAGACAACTAGAGCATCCGTTTTGCTAACTGAGTTAAGATTTCCATCTCACCAGCTGACCATGCATGTAGGTTTACTGTGTGGCTGACGTTCTGGAAGTTCAGCAGCTAAATGCAAAATAAATACTAATAATAACCAAACATTTTAATTAAAAGGAAAGTTCCAATGGTGGGTTTTATTAAAATGTATCAACATAACTCAGTTGTCTTAACTGTAAGTTGACGATTTCCACCTATTAACAATCAAAAGCAAACACTTTTGAAAGGCTACATTGAAAATATTGGCTCCAAAGGAGAAACTTAGTGCAACAAAAGTGAATACACCTGTCATCAGGAACAAAAGTTAGAAAACTGTGGTCACTGAAAAAAAACTGAGCACAGCTTGGATTTCCAATTGGCATTGCATAGTCATACAAGGTGTGTCAGAAAAGTTCCACGACTGGTGTCACAAAAGATATATTTCAAACCCAAAGTACAAACTACGAGTTTTCCCCTTCAGACAATCAACCAGCACGTCTACGAAGAGATTATGCGTCGTTTGCTTCATTCAGTGCGCGAGAAGAGGTGAGAGTTGTGGCAGGACAAGTTGTGGCTGCTTCACCATGACAACACACCTGCTCACAGTGCCTTGAGCATCCGACAGTTCCTGGCTGAGAAGAACATTGCCATGCTGGAACAACCTCCCCCAACCTGGCTCTGTGTGATTTTTTCCTCTTCCCCAAGCTCAAGGGAGTCATCAAGGGGACCCGTTTTGAAGATGTGGACGACATCAAGATGGCTGTGACGACAGAGCTGTGGAGGATCCCAGAAGAATCCTTCCAGGAGTGCATGGCGGCGTGGCAGAGAAGGCTGGGAAAGTGCATTAGATTCCAGGGGGATTATTTTGAAGGGGAAAACTTGTAGTTTGGATTTGAAATATAAATTTTGTGACACCAGTCTCAAAACTTTCCTGACTCACTTCGTAGTCACAAAATGGCCTGTGGAAACCACGCCTTTCTCAATTTTGTCTATTTATCTTCATGTCAGCGTCATGGCTGCACATGGATACAGGAAGATTGGGGATCAACTCAAAATTTGTCTAAATATAGTTTCAGCAGCAAACAGAGGTAAAGAACAAGTCAGAGTGCCACTGATCAGAACCACTGTGGCTGTCCTCCTAAGATGTTGTCACAGACAGTGCACTACTTGCACAATCTAAGAGACGGACAAGTGCTTCAGACTTGGCACAGGGATTATTGAAAAACACAGAAATTAAAGATCCTGTGACAGTTCAGTCGGTGGAAAGGACACTGAATAGCATCAGCCACTTTGGATGGTATCTACCAGAAAAACATTGATTGCTCTTTGGCACACACTGCAAGATTAAACTTTACTAGAAATCATGAAAAAAGGCCTGACGAATTAAAAAAACTGGAAACATTAGTATTGTATTCGGAAAAACTGCACAGAGATCTATTTTTGTGCACAGGTATGTCAAATATATACACAGATATGTAATAAACACTATATTTAATATCTACAGTTAGGTACTTGACAAGAATGAACTCCTTCTTTGAGTGTATGTTTAACTCTGAGTGACCCATATTGTTGGGGATTGTTTGGGGTCAAAACTGAGCAGATTTATAGCTTGTTTTTGTTTTTGTGTTGTTTTTTACCAATTAGTCTTTTTTTCTTTTGTTGTTTCTTTTCAGGGGCTGCAAGGTGGCTCGGTGGTTAGCACCGTTGCCTCTCAGCAAGAAGGTCGCTGGTTCGCGTCGCAGTGAGGGCACCCGGAATCTTTCTGCATGGAGTTTGCATGTTCTCCCCGTGCAGCGTGGGTGCTCTCTGGGTTCACTGGCTTCCTCCCACACAGTCCAAAAACATGTTGAGGTTAACTGGTGATTCTAAATTGTCCACTGGTGTGAATGGGAGTGTGCTTGCTCTGTGTAGCCCTGCAATAGACTGGCGACCTGTCCCCTGCCTTCACCCTAGGTCAGCTGGGATAGGCTCCAGCGGTGCAGAGGATTAGACAATGGATGGAAGGATGTTTCTCTTCAGACCAGCAGAAGCACAGCAGCTGTGCTGACACCAACAGACTGTAGAGTACTTAAGCTGAGCTTTTTGTAAGAGAGAGACTCCAGATGGAAGCCAAGATGAGGAGATCCTTCAAAGCTTTTCAAGAGGTATGACAGCTCAGTTGTCCAGTCAGTTTGAGAGTGTGGGTGGGTGTGCAAAAAGTGTGCAGGAAGAAAGAGAAACAGAACAACAGACAGACACAAAGAGAGAACAAAAGAAATCCTTGGAGAATAAAGCAGAGTACTGATCAAAAAGTCATTTCAGCCAATCCAGTGCAGCACCACTGAAAATGTCCCACAGAAGGACACAGAGATTCCACAACTGTTCTGTTTTTCATTAACACTTGAGGTTACCTTTTTTCTGTCTTTCTAACACAGTGCAGCTTGAGGCACCGGGACTCGGTTCATCTTTCCAGCACACAGGCACACTGCTCAATGTGTCTTTGTTTTCCTGAGGAGAACTGTCCTCCTTTTCCCTTTTCTTGAAATGGGGCTCTGTTTCTTTTGGACAATCCCTCTATCAAATCCACCTAGAATCGAAGCTGTTGTGGTTTTATCTGTGCCAAGACTTTATCTATTTTCCACAACATTTTTGACAGGGAGGGGATAACTGCTATTTATTCCTCCTCTCTCTCTCTCTCTCTCTCTCTCTCCCTCTCTCTCTCTCTCTCTTCTCATGCCGCTTCCCATTTCTTGAATTTTTCTCTCCCTCTCTTTCCTCCTGGATGTATGTCGCTCCCATGATTCATGGTTTTTGGCCAGGAGTTGCGACCATGCAGTAGTATGTGGAACATTCCATTTACAGCAGGCACTATTTGCCCTGTGATTACGCAACTCCATTGTACTCCACAACACAGCTAAGAGTTAAAAATAATGAATTTGGAGAACTCCATGAATCCTGCACATCAAAGACATGTTTACATGTGTGTAAGAGTGCTACTGCATATGTGCACAAAGGTGCACAAAGCCTGCTGTGGCTGCAGAGGGAGCTGTGTGGAGTCTGGAAAATTGCCTCAAGTGATGTTACTTGTGACAGCGTCAGTTGGGTCTGAAGACCACAAGTTTGAAAATGAAAAGAAAAGCTGCAGGAATGAAGCGTGAAGTGAGCTTGCCTGATAACTCTAACCTGATCACTATCTCTTCTTGAGGCTATCAGCTGCTAATAGCTCAATACTCTTAAATTTTAGGATTCTATCAACTCTGCAAGAGACCAGTTAAGTTAATTCTCCTGAAATGGGAACTATTCATGCAAGACCTGCAGAGTTCAATTTCTTTTTCTTGCTAAAAAAAGACAATTTTATGTAAAACTGACATGTATGATTATACAATTGTGCCATGAGCCAGAGACAAATTTGTCTCCATAGCTGTTCCGTTTAGCAGGGCACTAAATGACTGACATGACTGAGAACATGCCTCCTGAAACACAACTTCAAGGGAAGGCACTCTTTGACTTAATGGTATGTTTTTGATCAAATGTCTGTCATCTGAAGCGCCAGTGTGCTTTAACCCCACTATTACCCCACTAAAAAGAAGACTCTGATTGGTGGATTACCAGGTCTACTTTAGGCTCCACCACATGACCCTATTATCAAAATATACAAGAATACGTGCCTTATTCGAAAGCTGCTGGTTGTGTTGCTTTTTATAAGTCTCTCTCCTCAAATAAAATAAATCAGTTCAGTACAGAGGTGTACCGTGGTACAAAAATTTTAAGACTTATTAGGAATGGCCAATGTACAGAATTGTTTTAATTGCGAAACTTAAAATCTCATGGTGCCCACAGTTGCGGTGGACCTTCTCCGGCTCACAGTTGCGCAGTATTGCGGAGCTAAAAACAAGGAGTTTCCAGTGGATCACATTATGTAACGGACCATTTATTCTGCTGTCGGCGCTTCCTTATAAGCCCAGTCTGTATGGCAACCGAATGGGATGGCTAATGCTAACAACAACAAGAAGCCAGAGCAGGAAGACGCTCTGGTGTCATTAAAATCACCTGTTCGGGATCACTTCAGTTGCCTGGTGAAGTATGAAAAAGGAGAAAAACAAGACGACAAGACGAAATTCGTATGTCCACATTGTGAAGCGGTCCTCAATATGCATCTGGCAACACATCAAACTTACACACTGATTTGAAAAGGCAGCATCCAAGCGTAACTGCATACTGCAAGAAAAGAAACGAACTATGCAAACGTTGCACAGTTCGTTACTGTGCTGAAGCTCTAGCTGACTCCATTCAGTCCTCAGTCCTCACCACTGTCTTCTCAGTAGTACAGGAGTAAGCTACAGCCAGACAGCATCACAGGAGTGGGCTGAGCGGAGCTACTGACAGATAAGTTCATAACGATGTTGTGACATTAACAATGACTCAGCATGTCTCCTGTTTCACTTTAACTCTCTTTGCCATGTGTCATGATGACTGACATGTGATTCTTTGCGTTTGTCATTCTTTTCATTTATGTTGCATTGCTAAAGTTGTGCTAACCCAGCTTAAGTTATTTCCTGTCTGTTTATGTTACAATAACATCGCTGTAGTTATGCAAACCTTGCATAGTGTTCGCTAACAGCTTAAAGCCAGTAAGGGACTGCAGAAACAATGTAAGTGTACAAAATATTTGTTCATCACTCCGTCAGCTTGTTATTAATGATGTCAATGTTAATTCAAATGCTAAAGGTATCTTTTGATTCTCCATGAATCTAACAGTGTAGATCAAATGAATACAGAACTTGCTGGAAATCACAATATGGTGGAAATGAGCTGCTTGGCAGAGGTCTGCACCCTCAGAGTGCTCTTCTAGATAGCCATGTTTTACAAACTCGCCCCATTTATGAACAGCACACAAGCTCCAATTTGGCTGCATAATGCTTTCATTTATTTGAATTATTTCCATTTTTTTTCTATATATCGCTGAACTTGGTTGTTTGCAGTAGTGTGTTCCTTTTCATACTGGAATAGTAATTCAGTTAAATTTACAGCAGACCAATGAGCTGGAATTGTTTATTTATTTTATTGTGTTTATTTGATATTGAGAACAGGCTGCAACATGGCACAGTTGGTAGCACTGTTGCCTCGCAGCAAGAAGGCCGCCGGTTTGCGTCCCATTGGGGGCACCGCGATCTTTCAGCGTGAGTGTGCTTGATTGTCTCTCTAACCCTGTGATAGACTGGTGACCTGTCCAGTGTGTTCCCTGCCTTCACCCTGAGTCAGCTGGGATAGTCTTCAGCCCCCCTAATGAGGATTAAGTGGTGTATAGATAATGGATGGATGATATTAAGAACAATGCAGCAGTATTTCTGTGACATTTGCATACATTGTACATTTAATCTGATTTACTGAGCTGCTAACAGCTGTTAGGTTTAGTAAAATAAACAAATGTTTTGGATCAATTATGAGCTTTTCTTTTTTTTTTTTTTCATTTTTCCCCTTAACTGAGAACTGAACTGTACCATACTGAACCGTGACTTCCGTACAGAGGAACGTACCAAACCGTGATTTTTGTGTTACACCTCTAATATACAGTGTATGTGTGTGAACAGCATGTCTGGCTGAGTGTATGAAACAGAGGGAGACAGATGAAGAGGGAGGCTGGGAAAAGGGTACAAATCTGTGTGTATTGTATACTGTGTGTTCACTGCAACACGACACCAATTAATGTGACCGACGGCCTTATAATTATTACCAACTGTAGGTGTGGTAAGTTAAAGCCCGGGTTGCTGTGACTTCCTGTCATTTGATGGGCAGTTTACTGGTTAGAGAGGTGGTAGTCTCACTTTGATGTTTTTCCTTTTCATCACCATAATTGATAGTTTCAGAAAGATGCATGGCACAGTGCTAAGACTTGTCTACAGTCTGTGGTTAAAATATGATGCAGAAGAATACATATCTATATTTACAGGCACACACACAGAATTGTACAAATGAAAGAAGGTGTTGGATGTAGAGACTTATTTCTTCAGCTCTCATACTTTACCTTCTTGTTAATGCAACCTGTCCAAGGTGTGGAGGTCCACCGTCAGTCAAGGGTGACCAGCCTGCTCTTGTCGGCTTCAGCAGCTGTTGCTCTACAAAACAGGGGAGGGACCAGGCTGGGTTTCTCTGGGGTTCCTGACGGCAAGAATGTTGACAGGAGAAAGGGATCTCGGTCATATCGCCGAGTTTGGCTCAGAACTGCAGTTAATGTCTTCTCTGTTTCTAACTGGACAATAAACTGTGCACAGTAGCATTAAATAAGTATTTGTTATTCACTTTTGGTTTACTCTTTCCTCATCTGCAACCTGTGATATACAACTGTAGAGCTGAAACAATTGGCTGATGAATCCGTTGGTGATTTATTGTCAGATATGTCAGAGTAATATATTTAGGTCTGGTGTTTGTTGGTCAGTCATCTGAAAACACAACCCTAGGGTGCTTCCATTGTTTGTTTTCATTTTCACTATTTTTTGACAATTAGTAATCTCGACAACTAGACAGTCATTTGACAAAATAATAGATTTATCTGCAGTTTCTTCCAAGTATCATTTTCTTGTTCAAATGTATGGTATTTTCCAAATGTTTTGGACTTTAATCCACATGCAAATGCAGTTTTAGCTTACTGGAAACAGACCTTTTGGAAAACATCTTTCAGGCTGTAGATATTCAGAAACTCTGTCTGTTGACAAGGAAAGCTACCTGAGGCAACTTTCTGCAAAAGTCCTGGCCAAAATAGCGCTGGTGTTCATTTTGTTAATGAGACATTTTACATGCATACACATAAATGTTATTTACTCTTTCATTATATTGAGGAACGTAGGAGTCAGAATCAGTCCACATGTATGATTCTTCCTTTCCTCAATGAACCATTGTTGGTAGCTTATGTTATGGCCTGAAGAAAGGGATATGAGGAAGAATGCTCAGGACACACGATGTTTCCTCAGCTTCAGTTCGAATTTATTTACAATTAATAAACAACAAGGGCTGTAAGGTGGCGCAGTTGGTAGCACTGTTGCCTCTCAGCAAGAAGGCCACCGGTTTGCATCCCAGTGGGGACATCTTTCTACGTGGAGTTTGCATGTTCTCCCCGTGCAGCGTGGGTTCTCTCCGGGTTCTCCAGCTTCCTCCCACAAGTCCAAAAACATGCTCAGGTTAATTGGTGATTCTAAATTGTCCGTAGGTGTGAATGTGAGTGTGCTTGGTTGTCTGTCTCTAAGTGTAGCCCTGTGATAGACTGGTGACCTGTCCAGGGTGTCTCCTGCCTTCACCCCAAGTCAGCTGGGATAGACTCCAGCCCCCCCGCGACCCCAGTGAGGATTACGCGGTGTATAGATAATGGATGGATGGATGAACAACATTTTTCTGACAAATGTTCAAACAACAAATATTTTCAGATACTTTCATATATTTTCTTTTCAGTGACTAGGTAGTTATGTCAAAACATATGCTATTAGTATTAGAAACAATAAAGCAAGTGACAGTAAACAAGGACTTGAAAATAATCACAGCACTGCATATAACACAGCCTTGTGTCTGAAACAAACAGAACAACACATGCTTTTTAAAACACACAAAAAGACAATCTCAGACTGAGCATGTTTGTCCTGTTTATTAATACTAGCTACATAC
>NW_007577989.1:0-13812 GCF_000690725.1 Stegastes partitus
TCCCACTAATGTGTTCGTATTGTATATGGAAGCTGCAAGGTGCCCTGTGAACAAAATAGAGTAAACACAGTAAGCACAGAGTTGCATGGTGGCTCAGTGGTTAGCACCGTCACCTCACAGCTAGAAGATCCTCGGTTTGCATCCCGGCCTGGACCTGGGGATCTTTCTGTGTGGAGTTTGTATGTTCTCCCCGTGCAGCGTGGGTTCTCTCCGGGTTCTCCAGCTTCCTCCCACAAGTCCAAAAACATGTTGAGGTTAATTGGTGATTCTAAATTGTCCATAGGTGTGAATGTGAGCGTGCTTGGTTGTCTGTCTCTGAGTGTAGCCCTGTGATAGACTGGTGACCTGTCCAGGGTGTCCCCTGCCTTCACCTTAAGTCAGCAGGGATAGACCCCAGCTCCTTGTGACCCTTGTGAGGATTAAGTGGCGTATCGATAATGGATGGATGGATGGGAAATACGCACAAGCAAGCAAACTTGTGGAATGAGTTCTCAGTGCTGAAAAATATTTATGCGGGTCAAAATCTAGAAAAGTGTGATACTAATGCAAACCAAATTCCTGTGTATTAAACTTACATATTTTGAATTTTTTAAATTACATTTTTTCCTGCCTTAAGCTTAACTGTAACTACATCTCCAATATCTGTAAAGTCGGTGTGCTCCCAGCTGGAGCACACCAGCTCACCTACGATTCTGCTCAAACACTGTAAAACTATTCTGAGTCATGCAAACTGGCAGGTTTTATTGGAAAAAATTTTAGAAATACCTGCTTGAAAAAGAAACTCAATTTGAAGAAGAATAATGATACAGAAAGGATTGGTTCCTTTGGTTTGTTACATATAAAACCTCAGAGGTCTGAATCTGTATTTTCAAGACTGTCATCCGCACACTGCAGGTTTGAAGTGGAAACACTCAGCCGTGGTGTTGACTGCTTATTTCGCTCATGATATGTCTTCCAGCCTCTATATATATAAAAAAAATCCCATATAGACATGTCAACAGGGTAAAAAAAAAATTGATTTTCACTCAAGGGGATCTTTAACCTTGCTGATTTTTCTGTCTCCTTTCAAGACTGAACAACACTTGA
The DNA here is from genome assembly GCF_000690725.1 of Stegastes partitus. NCBI lineage: Eukaryota > Metazoa > Chordata > Actinopteri > Pomacentridae > Stegastes > Stegastes partitus. Next base: position 1,087 of record NW_007577989.1, read on the forward strand.
GCAGTTTTACTTGTCTTGCTGCCCTACATTGCTGCCATTGAGAAAACCTTGGTCATTGTCTACAAGTAGTGCTTTCAGGAAACACACTGCTGCAGCTCTGTGGCATTCTGAAAATTTCAGGTGAAAGAACACATTTCCCACCAGTCAGAATAGTCTCTAAAATAAAAAACTCACTAGAAAAATACCGTCTGCTTTGGCTGCTTGCTGCACTATTGTCAAGCAATGAAACAGCAGGGCAGAGTCTGACTGTGCTGAAAGGACGTCGGATGGCTAAGGCAACGGTTTGACATTTTGGGGAGATACACTTGCTTTCTCTCCTGCCTTTATTGTATATATGAACAGTGGTGGACAAAGAAAAATTGCATATGAACAGTTGACCCTATCTGCTCCAGGGCTGCCTTGTCATGGCTGACCCTGTACTCCTAAACCTCAACTGGGATGTGCAAAAAGAAAATTTCATAGTCGTAATATATTTGCAACAGTCTTCTTCTTTTGACATGGCAATCTTACTAGTCCAAGCTAGTAACATTTCAGCATCACTTTCAATACAATACAAGTCTGAACTTCACCCAGTTACAGCAATGGACATTAACATTAGAATTAATTAACATTAGTTAGCATTAATATTAGTTACTTAGGGAGAAAGCGAACTTGCTGCCAAAATCACACACCTTTTTGTTTCACTTTGCTCTACAATTTCACTGAAATGTCCATAAAATTAAACTCCACTGTGATTAAAAACAGTTTCATTCACAGCTTGGAGTGATTATACTCACATATAACAAATGTGTTTATTTTTTCCCCCACAAGACGTTAACAGGAACTGAAATTTAGTTATGTGCTTCCAGCTGTTTGTAGAAGTCTTTAATATGAGTTTTTTTTAAAAATTACCTGCAGCATCAGACAGCAGGAGGATCCGTATGAGAGTTGTGTGCATTTGTGCAGCGGGAACAACAGTGTCAGCAACTTCATTAAATACTGAGAAATAGAAATTGTGAGAGAAATACATATGCCAAACTGATTCAAACTATCTAAAGGCCAGATATGAAAGAACCTTGTAATGTATTTTAATGAGCAAAACTTCATGTGTGTAAACCTTTGCGGTGACAGATAATGTTTTTCAGTGTTTGGATCATGAAGCAGATTCAGTGTCTACAGTAACGTCTACACTTTCAGTACAAATATCAATAAATTCTGTGGTTACCTTTCATTAATTGTTTAGACAGGAGGTTCTCTGGTTGCAGTGATGTCACTACTGTACGTATCACTGCATTTAAACAGCAAACCTGAAAACTCCCTGTAATGTAAATAACATTGCGATTTTTTTTTTCAAAGGACACAATATCTAGCTGACAATAAACGTGTCCGAACAAGCGCTGGTGTTGCTGCTCTCACCCTGAGCACAGCTGTTATGTTCCCAATGATTTTGCTGTAAAAGCTGTGAATCTGTGTGCTCAACTGTTTGTCATGCAGAAAAGCATTCAGGTTAATAAAGGCTACATAAGATCACAATGACATGCCACAAGATTTAAATAATCAATGAAGTCATTGCATAAATTACGCAGAGCCTCTTTTATAATGTGGATCCTGCTGCTGTGTGAGGGTCGCAGCTCAAAAGTCAAAGCAAAGGAACTGACATTTTTTTGGGCTGCGAGAGACCAACTGAAAGCAGATACTTTAAGACTGTGATGCTGAGTATCGAGTACTTTCATTATTCAGCCTAATATTGTGTAGGTCCCCTACATGCTGCCAAATCAGGACTACCCAATCAGGACATTATCACAGGGGGTGTGTTGTGGTGTCTGGCACTGGGGCACTGGGATATTGGCAGCGGATCCTCTGGTCTCAGTGGGTTTGTGGGGGCTTTGTAGTTTAGGCTTAGTTCTGATGCATCCCATGGATGCTTGATTGGATTGAGATCAGGGGAATTTGCAGGCGGGGTCAACTAAACAGTGTTTAGGTTGTTGTCAAAGCAATGTCCAAATGAAAGCCACGACCCAAGGTTCCCTAGATGATGACTGTTAATGTTAGAGATGGTTGGTGTATCTCATATTCTCTATTTAAGACATGCAGAATCATAAAATGAGCCACTGCAGCAAGTTGCTGGAGGTATTTACTGACCATCAACAGCTAGCTTAAAGGTCTCATCGGATAAAAATCCATTTTTACTGTGCTTTGTGTTTGTGTAAGCTTGGAGTGTAAAATTACAGCTGATAAAATATGAAGAGGTCTACTTCTGCCATTCCTCAAGACCCCCCACAACTAGTTATCCTTCCAGCTCTACATGCCAGTAGGACTTTTACTCAGCTTCAACAGTGGAACGAATAGTCGTCTAGTTCAAACTTCAAAGCCCATAGAGATGAAATGTTAAGCAGCAGTCACCTCAGAGCCATTTCCAAGCTGCGACACTGCACCACTAAACTACAGATTTTATAACCACAGCATTGTCTGACAAACTCACTATACATGTGAATTAAAGACATCGGCTATGCTGAGAACCGCGCAACGTTTCATATAAAATGAGCTCTCTAAGACAAAGTTAGAAGTGAGACAAAAGTCCTGGTCTCACACTCTTATTTACATCTGTGTTGACTTGCTTGTTCTTGAAGCTGGTGGCAACAGCAGCAACTGAGCGGCTTTTAAAGCTACAGAACATGAAACAGAACTTTTACAACAGAACTAAAACCACAGGGTGATTATGAAAGGAACCATCTTTGCAGTGTTTTAAACTTGAAAATTGAAAGACACATTGTGGAAACACCTGAGGCTCATTCATTTCCTAACATCCATCCATTATCTACACACCGCTTAATCCTCACTAGGGGGCTGGAGTCTATCCCAGCTGACTCAGGGTCACCAGTCTATTGCAGGACTACACTTAGAGATAGACAACCAAGCACACTCACATTCACACCAACAGACAATTTAGAATCACCAATTAACCTCAACGTGACTTTTGAACTTGTGGGAGGAAGCCGAAGAACCCGCAGAGAACCCACACTGCACGGGGAGAACATGCAAACGCCACGCAGAAAGATCCCGGTGCCCCCAGTTTCCTAACAAGGGACCCAATATGAAACCTTTAACATGAGACTTGGTGGGTGTATACAGCAGAGCCTCAGATCCTTCAACTCTGCACTGAATCTTCACGGCACAATTATCAGTGTCTCACTCAGTGTGGCGATAATTTCTGTAAAGACTTCACAAACAGAATCATCGTTTGCTGTTTTATTACTAGCAATTCCGCATGCAAGCACAATCAACATTTAACAGAATTTCAGGCTGAGAGAGCAGCTTCTTCTCTTAATTTGTGTTTATACATTTTGTGATGAGGCTGCCTCACTGTGACAACACAGAACTTTGATGCATCGACATAGAAACGCTGAATGCTGTCCTTGCTAATATGCTTCATTTCTCAATACAGACACATATACTTGTGTGATGAGAACAGTGCCTAATATTGGAAATATTTGTTCAACGCCTTGTGTATTAATACTATATTATTCCAAGACACTGCTTAAAGTAATTACATTTCTTCAACACACTACTATGTAATTTGTTGGTGGTCATCACTGATAATGAAGTGACTGCCAGCCATTTATTTGGTGAATAGTTTTGCATATCCAGACCTTGAAGAACGATCTGGTTGCACCTCATTATCATTCTGCTATAGGAAATAGAAACATCTGTCTGGTTTGTAGTGGTCTTCTGCAGTGCTAAGCTCATAATGCAGCTGTAGAGACTGTGCAAAATACGGACATGGGAATTGTTTTGGTTGCATTTGCACGCAGAGGCTCGGTTGTTAGCACCGTCGCCTCATAGCTAGAAGGAGTTTGCATGTTCTCCCTGTGCAGCGTGGGTTCTCTCCGGGTTCTCTGGGTTCCTCCCACAAGTCCAAAAACATGTTGAGGTTAATTGGTGATTTTAAATTGTGAACGCGAGTGTGCATGTCTGTTTCCAAGTGTAGTCCAGGGTGTCCTCTGCCTTCGCCCTGAGTCGACTGGGATAGACTCCAGCCCCCCCCGCGACCCGAGTGAGGATTAAGCTGTGTATAGATAATGGATAGATTTGCATGCAGGGAGGCGAGCACTGTCATTAAAACGACTCTAAAACCAAGGAGGCCTGCAATATTGCATGATCAAAATCCTCTGCAAAACCTGTCACTGTCAAGCTGCTACTCAGCGGTTGCTGCTGGTTCTTATAGCGAAGGTGATTTTGCATATGGTGACATGCGGATAGCAGAGGGGGGGAGGAGAAAGCCAGATGAAATGCACAAGGAAAATGACAGTCTCCCCCTGCAGCCTATATTCAGCGTGTCAGACTGCTTGTTGCACAATGAAACAACCGGTCTTTTCTTTCAAGTTGGCTGCCTCAAATGTGACGCCAGAAGAAACACACCATGACAGAGTTAAAATGACACAGGGAGTGAAGGTTAGAAAAAGATAGAGGGAGAGAAGTTGTCATTTATTATCTGAGTTCATTTCTCTGCTGCTCTCAAAAAAATGATGACCAGCAGCAAGACCAAGAGTGACCAGCTTTGAACTTCACTGCAGTGCCATTTGGGTCCACTTTGGTCTTGACTGTAAATGGGGTCCACAGAGACTCTTTTATCCTCTGAGATGATCTTAGTGGTGCTGCGAGCGCCAGAATATTCTTTGTGTTATCATCGTATCTGAGTCAGGGCCGTCTGAGAGTAATAAGCAACATGATATTATGATTCCGCGACCTAAAACTGCTTTTATTATGACTAAGGTCGAATATCACTTTAGATGCATGCACACCTGCATTCTCTATCTCGAAAAGAAAGAAAACTAATCATAGTGACTTAACTCCTGTCATCCCCTTAATACTGAAACCATGTGTTTCAGTAGAAGTTCCTGCTTGCATGCTCTTTGGTTTTAAAATGTGTGGCCTTCAAATGCCTTTGCTACACAAATGATTCAATTACTCCTCCTTTTAAATGTGCAAGCCGAGATAGCGTTTTGCTGCCAGAGAGGGAGGAGAGAATGAAATTAACCTCGGCTAACTCCCTATGCCCTCGACACTTGTATTATGATTTTCTATTAAAACCCTATCTTTCCTATAATGAATTCAGTCCTTCTACAAGAGAGGCGTCCCAGCATTTGCACAAACTAAATTTTGTTTGTGTTCAGGTGAGCTCCAAGAAGACAGAGGCGCCGACAGCGACGGCGTGATGCTGAATGCCGCGACAGTCTTATTCAAATGTTGGGAGAGTAAAATAAAGGTTTTTTTACATCAATCATGTGAGCCAATGAGGTGGCAATTAGGGTCAAATTGAAAACCTTTTTGAAGAGGGATGAAAAAAAAACAACATCCAAATTGAAACAAGTGTCTTTAAACACATACAATAGCAGTCAAAGGTTTGGACGTGCTCATTGAAGACTTTTTTTTTTTTGCTCTTTCCTACCTTGTAAAACACATCTGAAGTCATCAGAACTTTGAAATAACATGAATTAAAAAAAGTGTTAACAAGCCACATGTGTTTCATATTTTCATTTAAGTAGTCATTTTTGATACTGTTGGAACCACAGATTTTTGAGGTCGTCTCCTGGAAAGCTTTCCAAGAAACAATAGAGTCTTGTCAGCAGTTAAGTTTCTTTTCTTCGTAATGCCTTTGAGAGCATCGGTTGTGTCGTGTTGAAGAAGTGTTGGTAGACGGCAAAACAGCCCAATTCAGCTGCTGCAACAATCCATCATGACTTTAAAGACGGGAAGGTCAGTTAATCCGGAAAATGTCAAGAACTTTGAAAGTTTCTTCAAGTGCAGTCTAAAAACCATCAAACGCTGCGAAGTAACAGGTTGTCACGAGGACTGCTGCGGAAAAAAAAGAAGAGTTCATTCTGCTGTGAAGGAGAAGTTCATTAGAGTTAGCAGCCTCAGGAATCAACAGTTAAACTGAAGCACTGCAGGCTAGATTGAGATTCTTTGATAGTTTGCTTCCGTGACATGTCTTCTTTCAGACTAGTGGAAAGAAAACATCCACAATATAAGTGTAGGTGCTTATTTTTTTACTACACTTTCTTTGTGTGTGTAGTTTTCACTTACAGTACATAAAGGCCATTTACATTTTTTTCCGCCCTTCAAACTCCAGAAATCTCCACCTCAGCAGCACTTACACACACCAAACTACCAAGTAATTCCTCCCTATATTCTGTCTTCTACACAGAGGTTTGTTCATATATTACCAGATTTATAGAACATTTTATTTCTAAAAAACATGTAGAAAATGTTTTATTTCTGACTGTATTTTCTCATTTATGGAATGCTAGAATGAGATATCCACAATCTCCTGTGTAAAACCTTTGCCTCTACTATGTAACAACAACAATAATGATAATAATAATGATAATAACTTTATTTATATAGCACCTTTAAGGACAGCATTCACACTGTTGACAGTCAAAACATGCAAACACAGAGACAACCAAACCAGACATACGGCATAAGGAGACAAGACAAAGCAGTCAATTAAAATAAATAACAGAAACAATGATAATAGGATAAATGAACAATTAGCTAGAAGAGGATACTTATTAAACAAAAGCACAAGGCCATTTAAATAAATGAAGAATAAGAATGTAAAAATCAAAGATTAAAGAATTAACAAATATCAACAAACTTAAGAATTTACAAGCTGGTTTTGTCCAATGTATAAATTCCTTTTCTGCAAATTAGTGGGATTTTTTTTTAGATATATAACACTTCACTCACATACTGGAGCTAAAAAAAAAATCTAAAAAAAACCCCCATTGCCTTATTGAATATAATTACATGGGAAAGTTTCATGGTAATATTATTTAAAATTCTCAGAATTCAAGCAGCATCAGCATGATATCATGGGATTGTGTAACAATATCATGTTACTCGGGGCACTTATAGTGTTTGCACATTTTAAGCTCCGTGTGAGTCATGTTATAGTGTTAGATCAGGTTAGGTTAATGTCAGGGAAAGGAGTCTATGTGATGTGAAATAGCACGCGAAAAGCAAAAAAATGTGTCGTGATATTATTCATGTCATAATACCGGGCTGATTCCAGACACATCCTAACATCAGCTGTTGGAGACACACTGGGTGAGTCAGGCCTTATGGTAGAACTGCTGTGAAGAAGCCACTACTGAGGGAGACCAACACAACAGGATCTTGTGCTAAGCTTTTGATTTTAAACCTCCCTTTGATTGCTCTGAATAATTTCATCTGCATCTTATGTCCCCATTTGTTCTCAGTGTATAAATAGTTTGTCTTTGTCAGTTTGTCCTGTTGCCCTTCTGTTTGCTGCTCTTCTGCTCTCCTGCCGGTTTTCTTTTATAGTTTGTGTTTTGATTTCTGTGGATTTTTGGATTTAGGTTTCTTAAATTGCCTTTTGTATTTTTTGAATGTATTTTCCTCTGGATTACCAGCCGCCTTTTGTTCGTTCACCCCAGTAAGTTTTTTATTATTACAGTTATTTCCCCCCCCCCACAACCTACCTGCAGTTGAGTCTTTTGCTGATGAACCCTGACAATTTCCAGTTATCCAACTACAACAAACTGACAAAAGGCAGGTACATTTCACTTAAGAGTATTATGAAGCCAGCAGAATAGAGAGCTGACAATGAAGGACATGTGGTTTAACATTCAGCTTCTGTTACTCCTGGTGATGGCAGTACAAATGGGACCAATCCACATGGAAGTAAAGAAGAAGACATCAGCTGTTGGGAGGAACTCTGGGCAGACATGACATGAACATTTACAGGAATCATCCTCCAATCTTTCAGTCTTTCTGTTTCTATTGCATCATAGGATCTGACTGCTTTGACCACAGCACTAAGTGTGAGTTGTAACTTCAGCTCTATGACTATGGAGGAAACAGAACAATGGAGGTTGTGATGTTAGAGAAACATGACGAGGACATTTAGGAAGCAGAAAAGTTTCTCTCCAACTGTAATCAATAAGCGATAAGACTCACCAAACATCACCAAGGCACCTTTTTCTCCTCTGAAGATGTCCCTAAATGAATTTCCACAGGGGTGGTAGAAGCATAGTCAAAACATGCACAGAGGCTCAGGCTGCCCTAAAACGGATTGGACTGTCGGGTCACACGGCATAACAAAGGTAAGGAGCAACATTTGAGAAAATGACATGCTAAACAGAAAGCCATCCACAGCCTGCCTTGTGTACACAGGTGGTGTGCATCTTCAGAGTCTCTCCCAGATGGGGATGTTAAATGCAGTTAACAAAATTGCCATTCCCCTGGGTTCATTCCTGTGTTTACCCTGAGGCAGACTTTAATACAAAGTTTAAACTGACTCAGCGTCTTGTAGCTAAACAAAAATGTAGATGGACGGTGCAAAGTTATTATGGCCCATACAGACATTAATGGGAAACATTCTTGGTTGAACAAAATGATCCTTGAATGCCCTTGGCTTCGGAATGACAGTAATCACACGAAGGTGCAATGTTAGTGTCTTTCTACTTAAGTATGCACTATACCACATCATACACTACATTAAGCTGACATGACATGACATGATACTGTAATTGCCCTCATTATCATATTATTAGAATTGATCTGTGCGGACAGAAGGTTGACTTCAGAGTGTGCAGCCTGAAGGAAAAGGAATAGAGTTGGTTAATGATGCTTGGTAACATGGCTACTCTGTCTGCACTCAAAGTAAAAAAGTATAAGAACTTGTGGCCCATACCTACTGTAGGACACGATGAAATGAGGTGGAACGAGAGGATTAACGCTGACGTTCCTCTGGGATCCGCACGTTTGTTCCTTTTGTGATCAATTCCCATTCAGATCTGTCGTCAGATGCACTTCCTTTGGCTGTGAGGCTTCAGGGGAAGTTTCCGTGCAGCTGCTTCGACGAAGAGAAGAAACTCGATAAACAAGATCAAATTGCACAGACAGACAGGGGATGAGCTGTTGCCATGGTAACCCCCCTACACCATTTCTCCCCAGAATCGAGATCCTTCATTCTAGATGCAGACGATGCAGGGGAGTCTGATCCTGCAAGACTCGGAAAGTGACAAACTGACAAGACACTAGTCGCTGTGGGTAATCTGGAGCGGGTGTCATGACCTGATGGCATCTATACAGTGTGTAGCTCCTTTGAGAAGGGCGACAGCTGCCACAAAGGGCATTTGTTAGTGGAAAAAGTGGAGCAGAGTTTGATGCAAAACTGCATTCCATACATTTACAAGCAAAAATAATGAGAAGACGCTTGCATAAGTGCACGTTTGAATGCACAGCAACACATGCAGAGATATCCCAGATACATGCAGACGTGCTAATCCCTCTCATATATTTCCTCAGTCCTCAGTGTGCCATAAGCTTCTATAATTGAGACACTCACATGCTTTTCTTGGATTTGAGCTGACATATACATCCATCCTTTGAAGCCCATGCAGACCATTTCTATAATGAGCCTCATGAAGCTCTCACCCCTCCCTCGCTTTTAGTCCCTTTTATCCGCTTTCAAAATAAACGCTGGAACAGTGGTGTTTTATTGATCACCAGATGGGGATAAAAAGCAGCATCTGATGTCTGCGCTATCGTAAACAAATCAAAATGCTAAATACACTAAATCCGTGTTTAATTTGCTCTAGTTTTTAGCCAAATATATAAAAAAGAGTTTTTTATACACACCGTCACCCATAAAGTTGGAATAATTTTTGTTTACAGACACATTCCTCTTTTTATTTCTATTTATACACATCAGTAATCACTTCTGACCAGGTGCAATGATTATATACTGAGTCCCAGTTATCAGGTGAAACCAATCCTGACTTTGGGGTCTGACAGAAGAGTGGGACGTCCTGCCCACTGACACCATCAACAAGCTGGTGGACAGAATGCCACCATGTCTTGAGAGTGACAACGAAAGGGAGACTGAGGAAGTGTGTGACGAATTAATTCTGAGGCTGTTCAAGTCCAACACTGAAGAAGACGACTTTAGAGGTTTTAGTGCGCAGGAGGAAGATGAAGATAGCGATCAATGACTTTTCCTGGTAGGCTCCTGTATTTTTTATTTTTTTTAACCAGCCGTGTTACAGGCACTGTTCAGAAAAAAGCATTTAAGGTACGTATTTGTGTATGTTACTGATACATATTTAAGTAAAAGTTAATGAAATCTTTCTGTGTAACATCTTTCTGTGTAAATATCTCATGTTACAACATGAACACCTGCGACTTATAGACAAGTGTGGCCTATTTATGTACACATTTTTTTTCTTTTTAAAGTTAGTGGGTGTCATATTCAGGTGCGCTCAACAGTCTGAAAATTACAATATTTAAACTCAGAGGAAAGACTCCTATAACCAGCTGACAACAAACTGAACTTCAGCTCCTGTTGTGTCAAAACCCAAATTACATTTATTTAGTAAGTGTCAATAACCTGATTGTGCAACAAGGTGTTTGCCTGTAAGAGCAGAAACATTAGCAATCTTCCGAAACATCTTGCAAAAGGTTATCACGTACAGGCAGGGAAGTTTACAGTTTTCGACAGCCTTGCTCAGAGTTTGTCCCTCGTCAATACAGGTAGTTATGTTTGAGTTTGCTTAATTATACAAACAGGTGTAAATGATTAAAAGTAAGCATCAGCTAGCTAATTGTTGAGATTGTTCATAAATTCAGTCTGAAATGTTGAAAGCATGATCTCATCTGTCATTTAGAAATGTTGTTTCACTTTCAGAGCAGCAGGGAAGTTAGAGATTTCAAGCATTGTCTTACCTAAAATTGAAATATATTTAAAAGATGCCTCCTTTCCTTGTGAGAAATTACCCTGACTTACACTTGTGAGTGTGTCCTTTCATTGCTTGTTTGTCTAAAATGACTACCAAGCAACCATCTCAGGTGCTGCGACTGCATCTGGAGAAAATTGCAGGGTTGGCATCGCTGGGTACGTTCGCACGGATCTGCTCGGCTCATACAAACATGTCGTATGTTCTTAAGCGGTGATGTGCACAATGAGCAGGACAACAGCTTTTGTTCACTGAGATCGCTTGTCGTCAATTCACCTCCATACTCCGCTCTCTTTTCACAACTCTCTCTTTCAGACTTGCTTATCTGCAGACAGGTACTGAGCCTATCGCTGAAGAGTCAGCATCAATAAATGAGGCATGCACAGCGGTGACGTCAATGGTTCTGGCTGTCAGTACACCCGGATGTCTGTAACGTCCCTGCACCGGGAGGCGTGGGCGCCCATAGTGACAATGGGATGGTCTGTGATGATAAATGGAATTACGGGTGTTTTTCCAGGTAAATGCAACTTCTTTTCATTCATGACTAAACACTTCTGTTGTTGTTTCTGTATTTTCCTCCTAAAGGAAATCAGTTGCACAAAGCCCTGATTTATTGATGGCTCTGTGAGTCAAGCGATGTTGCTTGAGTGTAAAAATAAAACAACAAAAAAAAACCTTTTACTTGTCACAACCTTCAAAACAATAAAAGAGGCACAAAGCATTAGGTACCCGCTGCATTATGGGAACGGCAGGATAATCAAAGTGATATTTATATCAAAGCAGAGAACGGGGAATATAACATAGGTTCCATATCACGCGGTGGAGGCAATAGGAAACATGCATCACGGTCTCTGTCTGCCTCCTGGATTCTGTGGAAACCAGGCATGTGCAACTTTACAGCAGTAAGAGTTAGAGTGAGCTCCCGCCTGCTCTCTATAGTTTAGATTGAATGGATGTGAGGCCGAGGCCATTTTTACACTGACAACCAACTGTGTAGCAGGAATGGATCATCAGTCAACCCTCCTGCCTCCTACAGGGCACCATCGCTCTCCTTCACTTTCTCCTCTGCCTGCTCTCTTTATGAGGAACGGATGTGCTCGGGATGCACAAGTGGGGAAGAAAAGAACTGGGAGCCAAAATAAATGTTGATCCTGGTGCCGAATCATCTGCTGAATGGTGAATGGAGGAGACAGACAAACACACACATAAGGAGGAATAAAAGAGTGGACTGTAGCGCACTAAAATACCCAGGGGATAGTTACCTGAATGAACTGCTGCTTGCACAATATCTACACTTAAAGATCTGAGCAGGCTGCTGGATAAACAGGTTATGCAAGACTGAGTCTCTGAAAATAATCTAACAGGCTATTGTAATATTTAGCGATGCCCCGAGCCCCATTCTTACGTCGTGATCAGGGCCAATCAAGGCAATTTTTTAACAGATTGGTATCAGCAGCATGTGCCTGATCCACATCCACTGTCAAGCAAGTTTAATATGACACATAAAGTGTACAGCCATGTCAATCAATAATTGTTGTATTTCTTGCTAAGATGCAATACTTGAGATGTGTAGCATACAAATCGTACTGGATATCTGCAAATGTTAAATATTAGATGACTGGGATCAGATTGGGTTCCAGAAAAACTTGACTGGAACATTTGAACTAGAATAATAGCCTAAACCTGTCATGATTTCTGTACTCAAAGATATTCAGTCTACAGTGCTAATGAGCTGATTTACTGCATCAAATTATTCGTGAATTTTTAAATATTCTCTATCCAGCAGCATATCAACCAGGCCTCTAAGTTTAGAACGGGACTGTATATGTTTTGGGTGCTAAAATGAGCCGCCTAGATTTAATCAACTGTAGCAAGATAATAAAACTAGATTTACGATGAGCCGGTTAAAAGTACTTTCTCCAGGTGACTTTAATTTTCAAGTGGACTCACTTCAAATCAGGTCAGTTGTGGCTCAGGTGGT
>NW_007577989.1:14822-50176 GCF_000690725.1 Stegastes partitus
TATATAGATATATACATGTAAATTCTTCTCTGCTGGGCTTGAAATAGTATAAAATGTCACACTCCTGTGCTGCTTTTGGATGTACCTATTAAGGATTTGCAAAAACCCAGCAACAGGGAAAAACATTTCGAAGGTTATCTTACAATATTTAACTATTACGAATGATCTACAGAAGCTGACGTATTTGGGTATGAAACCTTCATGTCCTATCTAACTAATTGTCCTGTATCATTGATGCATATCTCTTATTTCTAACAAACCAAAGAGCTAGAAAACCAGCGGTAAATTGCTGATAGACTTGGAGCCCAAACGCATGAGCAGACGCGATTTCACCGAAGCAATGAACTGCAGCAGCCAGCGAGACATCTAAGTACCCACATTTTTAAAAAAAAACTCCTCACCTCTAAGTTTTATCGCAGGCTTTCAATTATAAATTTGTGATATAAACCCGGATGACACCACGATGACGCACGCACAATTATCTTCTCAGAGTTTAGAGAGCTACCGGACAGCAGCATATGTAAATCTCCACACTTCTCCTGCAGGCTGTTTCTGGTTATTATTTTTCAAGCACATCCGTAGTGACAGGATGAAGCAAAACAAAAAAATTCTCACTACAAACAGGAGAATAACAGTTTGCCTCATCAACATTCAGTCCGTGTTGGGTATTAAAACACTGAATGAATGTAGTGATTGTGTAGAGAACATTTTATGATAGTTTTATGATAATGCAGTCAAGGGTGAACAGAACAAAGCAAACAAGTCGGCTATTTTAGATCTTAATTAACTTTGTTAAGTTCAATCTTTTCTCATCTTTTTCCTTTTTAATCTAATCAAGCTGCGAAGGGTGTCACGTTCTGTATGTTAATGTAGAAAATTAGAGGTAATTAAAGACTGTCGGCTGTATTGTTTTCCTGCTAAAATAAATGTTACATTAACGGCCATTATGATCTATATTCAAACGACGTGCTCATTCTTTATTCTAAAACAGACTGCGCTATGCATACACTGTGATTCAAGCTTCAAAAGATCACTGCTCAGCATACACATCCATATTTATACAGACATTAAATATTTATCACATTCAAGGTGAGAAAACTATTTTGAAAGCCTAATGCATCAAACTGCACAAAATTGCAGCCTACTTTTTTTTTTTTTTCTCCTCCTGACATTTGCAATAAAAATAATCACGTCTTGGCATTTGGAAATGTGAATCTTAACTCCCATCTTGGATGCACCGTGGGAGAATCACTCGCCGACTGCTTTCCTATCCTCTTTTGGCTCGGGCAGCCTGACACCGAACGTCTGAGCAACTAAACAGCCAACACAGCAGGCGCGTGCAGCTCAGTGTCGACCGACTCCTGGAAAGCCACGTTCACAGCCAGCGCAGACCGGAGGATGTGAACTTCATTTGTAGTCTGAGGAGTTTTTCAGCTGTCTTCAGGAGGATATTGGTGCCGGTAGACACTGTTTTATATTATCTGACAATAAATCGCCTTGTCCGTATGTAACATTTAAATGAAGAAACATGAGGCAAGAGTTTACAGCTCAAATCGAAAAAAAGCCTCTGAAGCAAAGGGTTTAACTTTTGCACTAAAACAAACAAGTCTCTTCCATTTTTGGGTGATTTTCAATCCTTTGCTTTAAGATATATAACTCAGCTCGCAGCCTGCTGCTGCTGCTGCTGGAATCGAAGTTGATGAAAAATGAATTTGCTGTCAAAACAATAAGAGCTGAAGGAGAGTGAAAAATCTTTGAATACACAGATATACTCCTCCAAACGCAGCTAAGACAGGAGAAAGCAGAAACAAGACTGCAAATAAATGCTAATGTCACCATCTGCTAGAAGTGTAGCATATTATCGAATCTTAATCTTAATCTCGAATATTAATCGAATTTCCCTTCTGGGATAAATAAAGTATTTTTCATTTCATTTCATTTTCATTTCATATTAGTTAACACATGCTCATACATTAGCCGTATCAGTCGGTCAAATTTATAGTTTTTATATAAAAGTTGCAGCGTGCAATAACACAGTACACTTCAGTGTAGTCACATGTCAGAAACACCAAACAAACATTGCTAATTTAGTGATGTTACGTTTATATTTTTATCAGGCTGTGAGTGATTAATTAGCTCGGTTAGCACAGTTCACGTGATATTAACTGGGATTCTTTTTGTTTCTCTGTTCAAAAAGCTGCAAGAACTTTAACTGTACATTGAACTCATTCTACCTACCACTGGAGTTGCAAATAAAGTGAATTAAAATTGGAAATCAGGACGAAAATTAACATTTACAAACCTGAATATCCCTTGAGGGTCTGTTTGTGAAAGAACAAATTACAGTGAAATGGATTAAAACAAGCTGATGAACAATGAAACCATCTATGAAACGTCGACAAATGATGGCAAAAATTCAATAATTATATCACAAATGAATTACAGCAACATAAGTGACTTAGATTTTCATGTGAAGGTAAGTTGGTGCTTTTTGAATGGGACTCTATTTGAGTGTTTTGGAACCGACTTCACTTTTCAGAACCAATCACTCGGTCCAACTTTTATCCCATCTATGGTGAATGCTGTGTTTCCATCTTGCCCTGGTGGTCTCCAAGTGGCAACAACTGCTAACAGCTTGCCACAGAAAATATCCTAAAAAATGCTTTGCAAATTTGAGAGCAATTGGTCAGAAGTTTCCAACACTGGCTCGCTCTAATAGCATCCAGCACTGGCCTGCACACACCAGGGACACTGCCAAGGGATTTGCAAGTTGTGAATGAGGCTGTTTTTCCACAAACCATAACCTCACACAGTAATGATGGAATGCCCTTGACGTTGGATGACACAGAGCTATAAGTTGCTAATGTTAGCTGTTACATTCTTTTGCCAGACGTGCCAACAACTGCATTAGGAATGACACTTTTGCCCTCGTTGGTGAAAATGAACACAACCCCCCAGCATTATTCTTACAACAGTTAAAGGCATCGTGGGTATAAGAGCTGGGTATGGTGCTGCCACTCAGCCCCGCTGTAAGTTCAGAAGACAGCAGCTTGGCTTTTTACTAGTTTCAACAGATGACAACGCAACGCTCCAGTTCTCTGCACTGGCTCTCTGTTCATTTTTGAATTGATTTGAAGACTTTACTCATCACTTTTGAAGCTTATCTGGGTCGAGCTACATAGCAGAAATGTTAGTGCCATACAAGCCAGCCTTAGATCCTCAGGTGGGGCCCTCCTGGCAGCTCCAAAGTGGAGGCTTACATCCAGAGGTGGTCGTGCTTTTGCCATCAGGGCCCTTCAGCTTTGGAACAACCTGCCTGAGGAGATCAGGCTCACAGAATGAGTGAATTTATTTAAATCACTTCTTAAAACACATTCCTTTAGACCTGCTTCTATATGATGTCGCCTTTTTGCTTATTTAACTTTTTATTGCTTTTAGTGCTTGAATTTATTGACATAATACAGACACAATGCAGGTTTGCATCTGCTGTCTTCTTGTTTTTAATGTTTTAAACACTGGATGTCCTGCTTTTGCTTTCTCCTTGTTAACCATTATTAAAAGTGCCACATACAGAAAGTTATTATTATTTCTCCCACTTGTGGTGTTGCAGTAAAAACATTTCCTGTAGCACTTAGGAAATGAAATAACGTTGATGTTGTTACCTGTGTAACACAATAGTTTCAAACTGTCAGACCCTTCTGCAGCATAGACTTGTCTGGCTGCACCTCATTCTGCCATAGGGGGGTAAAAAAACACTTAAACTTGTATTTCTTGTTTGTAAGTACGCCATGACAGTATTCCTGCAAAAGAGTGACAGAGGCGTTGTTTTGGTGGAACAGTCACTGTCATGAAAATGGGTGAAAAAACTAGCATCACTGGCTTACTGCATGATCCAAATCCTCTGCAAAACTTGACATTTTGGGCATGTAGGTTGCTGCTCTGAGCTTCTTGTTGCTGTGAAGGGGATTCTGACAACACGCAGATAGCAGGAGGGAGGAGATGTACGAAATGTGAGGCTTCTACCAAAAGTCTATATCCAATGAGTCAGTTGAATATGTAAGCCGCTGATATGCTCCGCTGCCCTGGTGTGACAACAGCAACACACAGTTAAACATTTTCCCCCATCACCATCAGACAGTTTTGTAAAGCATGTTAAAATTTACAGCCAAAAAAGTGCAAATAGAGCCTAAAAAACGTTGTTAAATTGAGTGGAACGGCAGAGTTAATTAGAATTCTCTGTAGATTTATCTCTATTCAAACTCAAATAACATGTTAAATAGTCATTTTTAATTATTACTAACATTAACATTTTCATTATCAGTTAATATAAATGCTAAAAGATTCATTCATAACCACGAAATAGAAAATAATGATCGTGCCAGTACACTTAGTACATTTGAACATTTGAAATACAATCTCAAGTGTCAAAATTATTCATATTCGTACCTCCCAGAAGATGCGGTTTTCATTTTCATTTCATTTTCAAAGTTGATCTAAGTTCAATTTTTCAACTTTATTTTAAAAGCACCCTCAAAAAAAAAAAAAAAAAAAAGACGCAGCGTAAAGCAGAGTGCATATCTTTAGCTTTCTTTTATCGTAGCATTTAACAATATCATTAGCTTCCAAATGGCATCAAGCAGATTCCCGACAGACTGACTGCGATGAAGGAGTGCTTCAGAGAGACAAAAGGCCATCCTCGAGCCATCATTATTGGCTACGTTCTGTTTTACAAATGTAGAAAAGATGCTGAATGAGAGCCACAGGATTAAAATGTATTCCGAAGAATTGTTTCTTCTCCCTAAAGCTGTGTCGCTGCATCATTTAACAACCAGCAAGCTGCGCTGAGATTTGCTCTTCTAACTGCTTTTCTAATACAAGTTCATGCTCTGCAGCTAAATGCACTGACCTTGCCCGAACCCACTTCTAATTTTTAGTTGTTTTTTTTTTTTTTTTTCTCCCCAGAGTGTGACACACATTTAAAGCATCTGTGCAGCCGCTACAGTATTTTCACTTAGTCCACACTGTTCTCCAGAGTCTCTCCCAGGAGTTCCTGTTTCAATCCTGCTTCTTTTTTGTCACAACTTCAGTGGCAGAGCTGTGATACGCGGTGATGCAGGAGCAGCCAAACTTGGCATGAAAGTCAGCAGTCTGAGATGTGTCTTACAGGAAGAAGAGCCGGAGATTCAGCTCCCTTCTCTGGCATCTACCAATAACAAAGGCGCAACACACACACACACACACACACACACACACAGGCTCGGAATCTGTCTTTGGTATTTCAAGCAATCATTTGAACAAAAAACAATAACCCACAGCCTCTACCTCCCTGGTTTCATCTGCTGAATTTCACACTGAAATTGTGTTCATGGATAAAGTTTTTGCCTCTTTTTTTCTGTCTTGGAGGCAAAGTTAACTTTTCATGACTTTTCTTTTACCCTGTTGATACAGATAATACTTTAAAAGCAGCTGAAATTACGAAAGGCCTCCGAGAAAGAACACTGTGATGCATGTGTGTGTGTACTATCTTCTTTTCTGAAAACATAACACATCCTTCCTCACCGGTGCACATAAAGTAATCATGCGATCGGAATATCTGAAGTATGAAAATAAATCCTTTGGTAATCTATAGGTTGTTTGCATATTTATACCTGCGAATAAATATGTGAGTGTATGTATATACCGGTGTACAGTAACTGGAGGGGATCAGCACTTCAGTACGTAAATAAATCTTTCACTAATCCAGAGGTGAGGTGGTTTTTCAGCACATAGTTTGCACTTATGATTCACCAGAATCATCGCTGCAGGCCGGAATCAAAATTGAACACACATTTATTACAACATAATGGCAAAAAAAAAAGTTGTATTACGGCTTTAGTTGAAGTCTAGCAATTAGAGTCGTCAAATAAAATTTTAAGAGCTGAACAGGAAAGTTAAAGACCTGACATTAGTATTAAGAGAAAAGAAAAGAGAAGCAGTACAGGAGCTCGTGAGCACTTTTAGGACTCCTGAACCTTTCGGTGTTTCTTTCAGGGCAATTTACGAAAGAGAAAAAGTAGCTGTTAGGTACAGACTTCCTAAGCAGCCCTGAGAAACCACTGCACACGTCCTGGGGTCAATTAAACTTAGTGAGGACAAATAGTGATCGATTAAACTGGTAGGAAACAACAAGTGCCGTATTTCCTGACCTCTAAAGTCCTTGTTAAGTCACAGTCTTCTCCACTCAAACATGGCCACCAGCTATGTAAAATTAATTTCACAGGCAAACACAACAAACCTCCTCTGCTCTGTTTCCTACCTGCTCATAGAAGTGCGGTTGTATTTGTTGTTGGCACGCTCAGAGCTAACGCTGCAACCAAAAGTGTTGGATTCTGTGGTGCAGTGGAAACAGAAAGCGTGAAAGAGAAGAATGCTGTTCCTGTTAATGTTTGCACCACCTCAGGCCTGTCCTTATGTTCGTAAGGTGTTGGGCCATCATGTGCCGCTTTTTATCCAGCAGATCCTCCACGTCTATGGAGCTACACCGGAGGAATGGGTGATATTCTTCTAACATGCATTCCCTTTTTTTGGTGTTTTGATAATGGCGGTGAAGGGTGCTCCAAAATCACCCACAGGGGTGGCATGATTTTCATTCTAATCAAACCTCCCACTGAGTGCCTGCGCCCTGTGGATTGGGGTTTTGTTATCCTAGAAGAGGCCGCTCTTATCGGGACAGCCATGTTTTATCATAAAGGAAAAGATGTCGACTGAGATAACTTTGTTTTGACTCGTAGTGACCTCTCCTCTCACACATGTGCCCCCACAGAAGAGCAGAGCCATCAAACGCCCTCTCTGTGAGGGTCAAGCTCAGGCCTGGACCATTCTCTTGGGGTACTCATGCACACATGCGCTCACCCTCTTGTTTAAAATGTGGTGAAGGATGAGTCAACAGACCAATTTGGGTTTTTTTTTTTTTTTGTTTGTTTTAATATAGACTCTCTCTTGAACAGCTTCTTTGCAACATGCAGCTCTAAAATGTGGATGTTTTGTGTTCGCGAGGGAGACGACCCAAACGCAGACACACTCAGCAGATAGCAGAGTAGAATGGACAAAAGGTTACTTTAATGAAACTGACGGATTGAGTGGTTAACAAAAACTGACAGGGGGGCAAAACTATAACAAAAGGCAGCTGCTGAGTCCAGGATGTCTAACAAAGTCCAACAAAAGAAATCCAAAGATAAAACAGAGGAAAATGCACCAAAAGAACTAAACCAAAGTGGACACACAGGTAGCAAACAGAGGCTGGTAAACAGGCAAACATGACAAAGAAAGCGAGAAAGCACGCTGACTAAATACGCAATGGAGGAAAAGGTAAGGATAAACAATGAGACAACCACAATGGTGGGAAGAAATAAACATCATCACCTACAGAGAAACCAAAAATTAAGTTTCTTCTTGATGCAAAATTGAGGTCCATTAAGTTTGATCAAGCAGTTTTAAACATGAGGTAAGACTTTACTGATGCAGATGTTCTCTCAATAGACGGCAGCCATCTCTGAACCACTTCTAAGGAGGTAAAACCAGCCCAGAGACTTTGGTTACTCTAGAATTAGGTTACTAGAAAATATCATCATTTAATTTCATTTGGCTTTGAAACAAATGCAAAATCGAAGTTACTTCAGTTGTGATCTTAGACTTTAGACTATAGGTGCATTTTATATACACACACATATCAAATTTGAACGCTGTTAACATTCAGAACTCCTGCAGGGTTTGGTATTTGGTGAGCTTATGTACTCATTTATGGAGGTTTTTCATTTGGAGCTGCACGCATCGATATTTTGACATCGACACTGAATCAAATCACACCGTGTCTGATGTAAACGGTGTTGTTTGAAGTGAAAAAAATCACAGAATTGTCATGCAACTTTGCAGTTTTTCTGTTATATGAGGTGTTTGAGGCAGACACAACGGTTGCGAAACAACAACAACAAAATGTCTATTACACTAATTGTGTCCTCCCAGCTAACGTCTAAATGAGAGACAGAAAAAGTTAGTAACTTTATATCGGCAGTCATTTCCCTCATAAAATCCAAACCAAGTGGCAGCGGCAACAAACATTATAATGTATAATTCATCACCCATCTGCATATTGTATTTTGGTAAAGTATTTCAGAAGCAAATTTGGGAAACACTTTGAATTTAGTTTTTGTTTAACAGTTTACAACATAGGTAGTCTTAGTGGATATCACATATACATTTAAGACTCAACATATTCTAGAGAGAAAGCCAAAAAATCCAGTGATTCCCTTTGAGCAAGCACCAAAAATCCATCCATCCATTATCTATACACCGCTTAATCCTCACTAGGGTCGCGGGGGCATTGGAGTCTATCCCAGCCATCTTAGAGCGAAGGCAGGGGACACCCTGGACAGGTCACCAGTCTATCACAGGGCTACACTTAGAGACAGACAACCAAGTACACTCACATTCACACCTATGGACAATTTAGAATCACCAATTAACCTCAACATGTTTTTGGACTGTGTGGGAGGAAGCTGGAGAACCCGGAGAGAACCCACGCTGCACGGGGAGAACATGCAAACTCCACTCAGAAAGATTCCGGTGCCCCCACCGGGACGCGAACCGGCAACCTTCTTGCTGCGAGGCAACAGTGCTAACCCTGCAGCCCCGCACCAAAAACGGGCAGCATGTTGGGATCCATGACGCGGGAGGTGGAATCCAGAGGATCCACAGCCGGATAGATACCGAGCTCAGCAATAGCACGGGACAGAACAGTTGTTGCATCCAAGTGAGCGAAAGTTGTGGCAGGAGCAGGGTCAGTCAGATCATCAGCAGGCACGTAGATAGCCTGTACTGAGGTGCGGCACCTCATAATGCAAAATAGATGTTTTATTAGGAAAATCAATGAAGCTTCAGGATGTGATTCAAAACAAATGTGTCAAATTATACACTGAAATCACTATATAGTAGAACAATATGACAGTGTGAAAACAAAGCAAATATAGACGTGTAGTTTAATAAATCATGCCTTGGAACTGCTAACACAGCTGTCTATAGAACTACAGATAGGGATGCTTCTGGTCAGGCCCAGTGTTCTGTAGGAGATATGTAGTCAGTGAATAACCTCTGAAATACAGCAGTACAAGCCTGTGTGTGCCCGTGAATACACTGTGTGTGTGTGTGTGTTTACTGTATCTTTAAACATTTGTCAGCATGCATTCCACAGAGTTTGAAAAAGCACACTAACTGACCATGCTAAGGTCACAGCCCTGAAAGAGACAGGCCCCTCGCTCTCTTCTGGGACTGCAGTCACAGCTGGTGCGCCTCCACCAGCGTTCACACACCGATGATTATCCACTCGGGGGTCGTTGTGCCTCACATCTCTCCCCTGGCCCGGCAGTCCGTCACGGTCGCAGCTGGCCACACATGGGTGATTCGGGGCTCTGCAGTGTTGATAAGCGTGCTGCGGTGGAGGTGCTGACGAGGTGAAGGGTACCTGGGAGCTTCACTTTGGGTTTTAAATAGAATGTAAGTATACTGTGTGCAAGGCTGTCACGCAAGCTGCAGGTGCATGTTTCACTGCGTTTGACTGTGCAGGGACATTTTAGAGTGAATTTGTGAGGTTTTCACTACATCATTGCACTAAATAATATATCTGAGGATTTTCTAAAAGTGGTCGACTATGGCTGACATGCCTGGCTTTCATTTCTAATGCTTTACAGGGAGATGACAATACTGAATGATATTAAGTCATGCAGCCATTTACAGACATATGACATTTTGATTAACACACAAAAGTCCCTCAAACTTGCACCTGGAGACCATGCATCCTCCTCGGGCTCATTAACTTCAAGGAAGAAATGTTTTCAGTTGGGTGTGGTGGTGGCCACCTGCTCCTTCTATCTTAATCGCTAAATTGATTTCATTACTGGTATAATTGGATGGCTTCGAGGACTCTCTGAAGGAATCCAAATCACCTGGAGGATGAGCGGGTGTTGTTGCCTGACAGTTCATCTTTTTGCAGGCTGCTGAAGGATTATTGTGTCCTCATAATGTTGGTTCGTTTAGGAGAGGGACCACTGCCGTCCATGGCATTATGAGAAAAGACAAAAAGGATTTCCTTAAGCCGCCCATGTAAAAAAAAAAAAATCAGGAAGAAAATGATCACATGATAAAATAATATAAACACAAATAGTTATATTTTATTAACAGTGACAGCTTTTATATATATGATCATTCATTTCTATATATATATGTATACATAAATACATAAGAACAGCTCTTCCTTAGATGACCTAGAATGTCAGTGCAATATCATATCCAAGTGTTTACAAGTACCTTCCATCGGTGGGTACAGAGAGGGGGATATTTTAGTTGAGTTACTGTGTAGAAATTCCAAAACATGCCACAAAGATGAAAGCACATTTGAAGGTTTAGTGGTGCAAAGACCATAGGCTCTAGTCTACAGAGATGAGACTTGTCCCAAAGCGAGTCCAGCATCGTTGTCATGCCAAAAGGTGAATTGTTTCCCCGGTCTCGTGGTCCTGCACTGTGGGGTACATTTCTTTCATGAACTTCAGGTGTTTTTGAACAGTCGTAGTCCCTGCCACTAAGACGCATCCAAACAGCGTGATGCTGCCGCCACCATGTTTCGTTATAGGGGATCATTGCCCCCATTAGACCTGAGAATCTATCTGCTTGTGCTCTCAGAGTCCTTGAAATCCTTGAAGTCTTTTTCACTTATGAATTATTGAGTGAAGAAAGGGGCAATTTGATCTGGTTAGAATTTAATCTGCAAGACACCTGTGTTTTCGAGTCTGCAAGAAGGATTGTTCCCCCCGGATCTTGTGTGCACCTGCACAGGGATTCACACACTCACAAAGATACAGTTTGTGTGAAAGTGTGTACACACTTATTTTGGGCGTGGGCGGAGTTGCGTTGTGTAAGAACTACTGTCGGCACTAATGACAGTGAGCAAAAGAAGATTTATTGTATTTATCACATCTTACAGCTGGGATGTCTGAGAGCCCAAAGAGAAGTCATTATTTTTTATTTTCTTTAACAGATGTCAAGTACAATATGTTATAAACAATTCTTTGTTGTTCGACACGTCTTCCTATGCTCTCAGACAAATCATCAGTGATGTTAACGGGTGTTTTGGGTCTTTCAACATCACACACTTTCTCCCATGCGAACCAGCTGAGGCTCATAAGACATCAGCTTGTTTCTGAGAAGCATGCCAGGATTATATGTTTTTCCAGAGCCACTGTGGGGCCTGTTCAGAAGCCTCCTTTGTTGTCTTGGAGGCTCTTCTATTGGACTTATAAGAGAGACTGGCCAGCATATTTCCTGCTGCCTGCTTCAATAGGCAAACTGTTTGCCTTCTGCCTTCCTCTGTGATAGTCATCAAAACGGATCTGGTGTTGGACATACATCAGAACTCTTATAGGCCTCCTTAATGGTGTCTTTTCAGAGGACAGTTAGTTCAAACATGACCACCTGTCAGACAGACAGACAGCAAAGATGCCATGAGCCAGGAACTCAGCTGTCTCTTTAGGTTGACACTTACCTGCCAAAGCTGAGAAGCTTGCTGGTGCTTGAGTTGGTTCCTGTGGCCTCTTCCCTGAGATAGTCACCAGCTGCTAAGGATATTTCTTTGAGTCCCCTTCCTTTTGCACAGGCTGCTAGAAGGTCTGCCTAAATCATCAAAAACCAATCAAACCTCTCAGGTTCTGCATGCCACAGGTCCCCCACATAATGTAAGTACTCAATTGTCTGGTCTTTGCTGTTGCATTTCAGCTGACTTGCAGGCATGTTTTTCTACTGCCACTCTGATTTATTGTTGAACCTTCTGCTCTGTATCCTCCTCTGACAATCCCAGTCCCACTGATCTGGTGGTCGCAGATTCCAGCAGTACATTGTGGCACAGGCTTTCCTGTGCCCATTACATTGCATTGTGAACCTTTCACTTTCTGTCTGTCTTTACCTCGGTGTGGTTTTGACCATGGTGTCACAGTAGTCGGTATTGCCACACTTCCCTTGCTCAGGTGACCATGAATGCCTCCGTTATGGAACTAAGAGGGAGCTTCCGCCTGTTCTTCTGCCTCTGCTATGGCGGGTCCAGGATCTTGGGAGTCCCAAGGGTACTGGCTACTTAAACAGTCTTTCTACCGCTGACATTAAGAACTCATAGACAGGCAGTGGCCCAAGATTAGAATAAATTAGAATAGTATTAGAATAAAACTTTATTGATCCCTTCGGTACAAGACCTCAGGGAAATTGCTACACCAGAAAAAACAAACAAAAGATGGGTGGAACAATCCCATGCTGGTAGACCCAAGCCTTTAACCTTGTCTTCAAGCCCTGATTTTTCAGCTGAGTTCGATCAGTTCTCATTAATTAAAAAAAAAAAGTCATTAAAAGCCATTAAGGATTGGGAATCTCCATTACTTCTAACACAACATTGTGCCTAAAAGCTTGACTATTGATCCAGTAGCCTCCTGGATCTATCTACAGCAGTCGCCAAAACCATAAAACAGCATGAACTGTTGTGCTAATAACACAAACAGATAGCAATAGAAATATTTATTATGGAGCCAGTTTAAGAATTGCTGTATGCATGCACCCAGCATAAACCGTGATCACATGCTCAGAACATAATTGTATAGGTATTTTAGGTACTGAGCCTCACATACCTACCTATCAACACTTTATCAATCACTCAGTTTTGAGGTTCACTTCATTACTCTGGTTCAAAGCATACTTCCTGTGTCTATGCTGCTTCTCAAACCCTGGTATTTAATGCATTTGTGATGAATGTAGCTTTCAAATATCAAATAAAAATCTTTTCCTTATGTAGCTAAGTGTGTTTGCACATTTGGTTAATCTCCTATAATTTTCTGTCAGTTGCTTGCTGGCTTGAAAGTAATATAAATAACAAATGGGAGCCATCAACGTGCAAACAGAGTGTGACATACTTGCATTAATAGTCTTGTTAATAGAAAATGTATGCTTCCGTTACCCAGCGGTGCTTGCTATAGAAACACCTGGCTGTTTGAGAAATCAACACCCCTGAAGAAGTGAGAAAAAAAAAACACCAAGTAGTTATTATAAAGAAACAAGCGAAGTCAAACTGTTTCCAATGAGGGTTAAAGAACAGGTTGTTTGTCTTAATGTCAGACTTTAACTACGTTTGATGAGCTCCTCAGTTTCTGCCTCTTAAAAGAACACAGTGATGATTTTGTGTCTTTCTTTTTTTTTTTACTCTGTAGAAGCATGATGGAGGCTACAACTAATCCACATTAACAAGCGTGAACAATGCTGAAGAAAGTTGAGTAATTTCCATGAGTGACTCGAGGGGAATAATCACAGTTGAGTGTCTTGTTAGTCGGGATAATTTAAAATGAAAATAACTGACCTGTCAACATCTTTAAACCTGAAACCGTAGAGCTGTTCCAAAAAGCGGCATTATCAGTCGGCACAAGCTCATTTCAGGAAGGCATTTTTTATTTTTAGGAAACGTGCTTTCCGAAGACAGCTTTTAATAAATCGAGGCTGAGCTTCAAGTTTGTCTTAACGTGTTACAAGTGTCCAACTCAGGGTTGTTATGAAATCTGCAGTGATGCTTCTACCTGGCATGCAGACACGAAGTCATAGATGGTTATCGCATGCTGAAAGGTTCCAGGGTCTAAACTTGTTAAATGAGAAAGATGTTATGCAGGAGTACATTTCATTGGTCTGTTTATGGCCAACGTGTTTCTTATTTACTCTCGTACATAAATAAAATAATAATCATTCCTATATCAGATGGAAAAATCACCAAAAGAAGCACAATATACTTTTACCAGATAGGAGAAGCAGCACACACGACGTTTACAAAAGAGACAGTAAAAAAAAAGAACTGCACACCTTCTCCCAGCTTTTGTAAAAGTGTCATGCAAATTTAGCGTGACACTTAGAGCTCCAACACCCACATTAATGGGAAATATGCCAGGTTGAAATATATATTTTTATTTCGTGGGAGTGCGAGACTTTAATGTCACTGATTAATGGCTATATAGCGAAGGTTGCATTAAATATCCGAGTCTTTCCTTATGTGAAGAGATGTAACCTTTCCCAAGTTTATAGACTGCGCGTTGCCATGGATACAGTGAGTGACAGTAGATATAAAACATCATACAGGAATTCATTTGAATCAACTCACCTTTTCTAGTTAGTACATCATTTTCATTCATTTGTAGTTAATTTAGCTTAAAATGTTCAACATTTATTTACAGACCGCTTCAGAACTTGTGTTCTTCTAAGTTTAGCCATTCTAACTTGAAGGCTGAGAGTTCACTTAAGTCACCGAACTGAGTTTATAAGAAACAAAATTAGTATATTAGCAGAGTTCCAAGCATGCATTGTTAGAGTCATCTCCCCAGAGGCAGAAGAAAACTTTCTGATGTCTTTAATACATTTTAAATCAAGTCCTGGTTGTTTCTTTTCTATAATAATGAAAACAATTCTAATCATGTTGAAGGTTAGTATTGAATTCAGTCTCCAACCCCGGAGACTCACAATTTATGTCAGTGTCCCACTTCTCCGCTCCAGTCTTACTTGAATTTGAATTTATTGAATGGATAGCCCCTTGAGATGAAGCATCTCATTTTCAAGGAGGTAAAAAGACACAAATACAAAATGATAAAAGCTCATACAGCGCAGCATGAGTTTATACACACTGCAAATACACAAACACAGTTAGCTCACTCACCCTTGAACAGACAAAATGATTTACAGACATACAAACGGAGAAACAGGGAACGCTGTTAGACTCAAGTTATACTTTCTTAATGCAGAGCAGTGGAGCTGACCATTAGATGTGCCGCCTGTGTGTATATCCTCAAGCAACACTTTACTTGAAACAGAATTGGTGGAAAAAAGTGTGTTTGGAAGAAGCTAAGAAATAAAGCTTTCATGTTTTCTGTAAGGACATTTTGTCTAAGTGTAGCAAAGGTTAAGTGTTTTAAATAACTTACAGCAGAAAATCCAACATTTTATGCAACCTGTAAGCCGCTAGGCACTTATTATCAGTCTGAAAGACTTTTACAGATTGTGCCTTGTACATATCAAAGGCTATATTTCATAACTGGCAGCAGTGATTGAATGCTTTCTTATCTCCTATAAAAGAGGCAGGGATGGAAACAATCTCACTAAACAAAGAACCTACTTCAGAGGGGCTCTGTCCTTCTTCAGGGTCCTTTACCATTATGCTGCATGTCAGTTTGTACTTATAATTCTTATATTGGATTACCTATTAATATCATTGGAAGGAAGTGTCCATTTAAACATGATATAATGCATTTGTGTTGCATATAGCTCACTGTGGGGAGAACTTTACAGGAAGAACACACACAGTGGATTCAGGATGTTACAATCAGATTTTGAGCGTTGTTGTTGACTGAGCTGGTAAGACAAGGTTCTATTTCTGTCTTTGCCCTTCTCTTCTTTGCAAAGAGGTGATAAAAGCTTATAATCTTGAGCTTGACTTTTGAAGGCAGTTGCTGCTCTAAAGAAACTGCAGAGAAATAAAGAACAACAACTAAGTAAACACATGAAAGAGTTTTAAAGCTCACCAGTTTGTTTTCTGGATCAACAAAATATGTGTGTGGGATTGAACATTTTGAGTATTAAAATTTGCAATTATTTTCTGTAAATGAAACTGCAAGTCTGTGTTAACCAGTGGCGGGCTTTTGCATTTTACTCCCAGGCCTTCAGTGGCATCCTATCTGAATCAAACCACCTCTTAACACCGTCATTATGACGCCACGGCTATAGAAACCATCAATATTACACAGAAAGGCAGCATAACAGGACGTTGCACTGCAGACAGGTATCTCATGTGGCGAGAATAAATGCTTTTACTAAAGCAGGAAACCCAGTTAAAACAACTCCTTTCGCTGCACCATATACATCACATCAGGGTTCTCACCACGATATTTCCCTGAAGAAACACGCTGTGTCTTGGCCTGCTACGCTGTCTTTAAGGCTGTGTGTTTAGAAAATTTGACTTAAAAAAACAACAACAATAAAACGTAATACTTTTACGATAAAGTTTTAGCTTGTGCAGGTCGCTACAGATATGAACCGCTAGCTTTGGCTGAGCTCTCTGACCATCCAATCAGAGGACGTGAAAGTGCTGACGTTATCGCCCTGGGACCACCAACTTAAATCTGATTGGTTAAAGCAACAGTTTCATTACAATGCATTTTAAGCTACAGAGGCCTGCACTTTTGATTCTGAAGGCCTCAGGGCAGCAACACATGATGGCTGAAATATGATTGGATAAAAGCTCTAATATAAACATACCCTGATGGAAGCACCACAGCCCAGAGACACGCTATGAAATGATAACGCACACTTAATTAATGGGAAAATTTTACAACATAAGTCAGTGATTCTGAAGGAGTTTAGGCCGGCAGAGAAGGCCTTGCTGGCCCTGATGGCCGGTGTTAACATAATACATGTGTGCCAGCCTTTATTAGAAATGCATCCTGTAGCTATATGAACAGAACCGTATAAAGTAATGCAAGTAACTGATGCTGAGATCCTCTCAGTCAGTCAAAGAAGTGTCCAGCTGAGTTTACCTGACAAATACTTACAACTTCCACTATATCACACATATTACGCCAGTGGTGTTTGGCATTATTTCACAATATTCAGAATATTTTCTAATAGTAGCTTCATAAATAATCTCGACCCACTTGTTTAAACGTGTTTTTTGTGTTTTCTTTCCTAATGGGAACCGTCCAAGCAGCCAAACATTTACATGTAGTTCAAAAACAGACCCAAACAGAACACAGAGACACTGACAGGTAGACTGAACCAAAAGGTGATTACTTTTTTGTTCTAACTTGGTTATAATAGCTAATGTTGCTTAAATTACAAGCCAGATCTATCCAACAGAGGTCCAACAAAGGATAACCGAACAGAAGGTCAAATAACAAGATAAATGCAAAAGGGCCACCAGAACTTAGGGAACAGAAACAGAATGAGCAACGCAAGCAGACAGGGGACTGCAGGAAGCATTGGCAGGCAAATAGATGAACTGACAGAGGAGACACAAGACAAGATGTTCACACACAGGGGCTGATTGGCTGATGAGATGCAGGTGAAAATGATCCGAGTGACAGCGAGCAGCATTAAAGGTGGCAAGATTCACAGGAAGTAGGCGAAAACACAGGAGACGCACAGTGTAAGTAAAATGAAGCTGGAAGGTACGTGGAACTTAAACAAACAGAGGAAGACACAAACAAGAAAGCACAAAACACACAGGGGAAAGGAAAACACTTAGAAACACACAGGAGGCTTAGATAGTAGAAAACGAAGTGTAGCCAAAACCACACACTACACACAAATGGAACTAATGTTGTTAATGACAGCTCAGTCATGTGACATGCAAGAGAGCCAGCAGGCGCGACACCACTAACACACTGGACTGAGCTCACCTTGATGGAATGCAGTCATTTTCAACAGGTACTTTTCCTACCCATAAGACTCTTCTACACTTTCCAAATCGGCTATCATTGGAACAAATACGATGAGTCATGTTGCAGGTTTTCAGCACATTTTGATGCACTTCAAACTTTGACAGGAGATTAACTAAAGAGCCACCTGCAAGAACCATCTGAAACTGCCATCAAGCAATTATGCATCACTTAAATAGGAAAAGACTTGCCAGTGTGACTCTGTTGACTTACTGATGCTCATGCAGTTTTTGTGCTTAACCCTTTCAAGTCTGTCGGTTCCTCTACTAGAACCAGGCCTGTTATTTAAAGGCAGCCCATCAGTGTTGCAGAACGTGGCACAATCAGTGAAGAGGCCTCATTGTATGACTCAGAGTAAAATGAACTGAATATTTGTTGTGCTTCATTGCCGTTGTTGTTTCTAGAACAGATTCGACATCAGTGTCACTGAACCATCATTCACTTTACTCTCTAATTAACAGTTCTGATTGGGTGGAAGTATAATTTGTGCTGGATTGTTTCAGATCTCTCTCTGGTCTGGAGATGGAGAGACGGAGTCTTATTGTATATCAAGAATCTCCCAAGTGTCTGTAATCCATAGAGCCCAAGGTTGTTCATTTTGGCCTCACAGTTGTGCAGCTGTTACTGACTGAATCTGAGGATGTTTTTTTTTAAAAGGTGGATATTTCAGAGGAAAGCTCAGGAGGTTAGATTGTGAGGTCTGAGAATGAAGCGAGTCAACACTGATGTGTTGGCCTGAGGTACTTCCAACAGGCGATAAACAAGACACATGGCCGACACCTGAGTGTATGACAAATTGAATAAATCTTGTACTGAGGTCAGCAACTGATGTTCACTTGTTTATCTGATGGTATATAAGGCAAGGCACTTTGAAAGTCCTTCACAGAACAGCCAGCAATGATTGTGTCCTTCTCTCCACGCAGCATGAATATTAAACTGGATCTGATTCATCACAGGCTCTGAAATTCCTCCAAGAATTACAACTCTCGAACGCGATGGGAGACTTACTTTCCTCAGCACAGTCTGTCAGTGTGTTTTGCAAAACAAAAGACGTAGCCAACAAGCGACTTCTTCAAACAACAAAATCACACAGTGGGAAGTATCTTCTTCGACAAAACCATCTTTGACCAAACAAGCACACACATGATGTGCAGACAACATATTAACCAGGAATCAGTGTCTGTTTGTTTGGTGAACTGAAAGATAATGAAGCACAGCTGAGCAAATGCGCCAGTCGCTGCTGAAATCAGCAATCGTCAGCTTAAAGTTTGATGTGCTGCAGCTAATTAGGGCCCTGCTAATGAATTAAGCTTTGAACTAAGTTTTGATTGCACAATTTTAAAACAATACTGTGATTAAGTGTTCATCCCTACATCTGTAAGTAAATGCCCTGTTTATCTGAAAAATCCCTGATTTGTGTCAGCGTTTGGGACATTTGGGACATTTTTGTTGTGCGGCAGAGAGGAAGGAATAACGGCAACAACAGTACACAGTAGAGAGAAACATTAAGAAAATCCAAAACCAGCACAGTGCTGTTTGTTTGCTGTCATCTTCTTTATTGCTTGTAGGGGTTCTGACCCTTTCTGTTTTAAGGTGGACTGTTCATCCATATGAGTGACAAGCGCTGCTGCGTGAACTTGACCGGCGCTGCTTCTCCT
This sequence comes from Stegastes partitus, assembly GCF_000690725.1. Lineage (NCBI taxonomy): Eukaryota > Metazoa > Chordata > Actinopteri > Pomacentridae > Stegastes > Stegastes partitus. The sequence goes on from NW_007577989.1 coordinate 34,006, forward strand.
GTCACAAAGAAATTTAATACGCATGCTGCACAGTAGCTCAAAAATAGGAGAAATAACAGTTTCTGTATGAATAAGATACACTTACAACAAAAAGAATTCAGATTCAGTCAGTGAAATTCAAGAATATTCCTTATTATAAATCACAGCTAAAGCCACAGTTCTCTTCTCCTTTTGGCTAATCCCATCGATATGCTCCTCATTTGACTCAGATAAAAGGCAAATGAGGTGTCATTTACAAGGCAACAAATTGTATTACAGCGCGCATGCAGGGCTGCAACACAGACACCTCCTCTCTGAGGATAAAATACCTCAGCAACACTAAACCACAGCACGGATTATGGATATCAGTTTCTTCTATGAACTCCACTGTATCATTAATGCAGAGATTTCCTTTGGGAAATGCAACCCTTTGTGTGTCCGCCGTTGTTCATGAACACTGCTCAACAGCTGGAAATGTGCCACGCACATTAAAGGGTGTCAGAATTAATATGAGGCTGCATGCAAGCCGGTTGGCCCTATAGGGGATACGCCTTTAGAGAAGAGCGCGTGTTACTGTGGCTATTTATCCTAATGGGCTGAACCCTCGGGGGAGAGATTTAGAGGGCTTCTCTGCAGAAGAAACAGCTACGAGGAGGATCTGAGCCGTGACACCAGTGTGGTGGGGAATTTAACGTTTGGAAAAGGGTAGACAGGCGGTTAACACCAGGTCAGGTGGCACGGTGCCACTGATGTTCCATGTCCTAATGAGAGAAACTGTTCGAAATGAGTTGTTGAGTGTGTTTCCCTTGAGTGTGTTTTAACTTCACAAACTCATCATAAGTGCACATTTGTGTAATTTGACCATCTGTATAATCAACACCCCTGAAATTGCCATTTAAGGCAGCTGGTTCTGCTTGTGGGACAATTTCATTCAGAACAATTTCATACAAGAGTGAAAAAAAAAGAAGAATTTCACAGTGCAGAAACAGAGCAGACAAAGACAACAAATTCAGCAGTGTCTGTAGTCACGTAAGGAAACAGTACTAGAGTTGGTACTGGTATCATCAGAGCAGCTGTACTGTGGCAAAAAGAGGGAATAGTTCGTGCTACATGAAGTAAGGTGCGAATCTTTCTAAAGCAAATGACATGATATGTGAGGTGTCAAGAGAATGACAGATGAGAGAATATTACAGCTTGCAATAGGTAATGTTAGAATGTCAGTGCAGCAGAAGATGATAGTGGACAGAGACCTGCATGGAGACCCCGAGGCAGCTGTCATACCGAGACAATTTTCCAACTTTCCTTCCTTCTGAACTACTGAAATGAAGTCGTGGCTGAGACCAAATATGCCTTTGAAAATACTAAAATCTAAAAAAAAAAACAAAAAAAAAACAGTCTCTCTTTCTCTTAAGGGCCACTTAAGAACACATCGAATTGTACGAGAGCTTCTTGCATGACGCCCATTGACTTTAATTGTCAAATTTTGAGCGGCGCCCTTCCCTCAGCACGGGAGTGAGAAGATCAAGTGTAGTTACTTCTCTTTTTTCCATATTTTATTGCAGATTTATCTTTAATTGACTAAAAATTGCACGTTTCCCATCAGTTCCCTCTCAAATACCCATTCTAAGAAAGTAAACTTGGTTTTGAAATTGCTGTAATTTTAGACTCTTGAGGAACAGGCATGATAGCCTGTTTGGGGTTTATCAAACAGCAGTTAAACCAGAGGATGAGGAAAAAGATTAGTTGTCTCCTGAGAGAAAAACTGAAGCTGGTAATTTCATTTCTACAGTGAGCATGGTGGCGGCAGCATCATGCGATTGTGGCGCTTCTTAGTAGCAGAGACTGGACAGAACCAAGTGAAGGCACCACATACAGTGAACCTTTACTCTTTCTTTTCCAACCTGAAACAAATCACTTACAGCTCTTGCTCTCCTTAAATGTACTTTGTCAGACAGTCATCTTTTTTTTTTTTTTTTAAAGCTATTTTATTGCCTTTGTACGATAGTAACAGGGAAGACACACAAGAAATCAGGGAGCTCCAGCAGGCCAGTGACATGCAGTAAAGGGAATCAAACCACTTGGCTATCAGGCTGCACCACTAACAGTCATCTTGAAAAGGCAGAACTGCTGTTGAGACGATCACAGCACCACAAATGAAATAGCATTAGAAAGATGTCCTTTACACCACACTTCAGTATTGTAGGCTACAGGGTTCCTCAGAGGCAGGGACACAACAGAGGGCAAAAATGCATTTGCAGAGAAGGACAAGAGAAACCAATTTTTTTGCCAATGTGGAATTTAGTGCAAAAGCTTCTGTTTTTGTTGCCTTATTTTTATTAGTGGTTAATAAAGACGTAGAGAGGGAGAAAATCAGATGACATGCAATAAAGCAAGCAGCTATTTTTCTCTGCAGGAACTTGCAGGCAGTTTTAGGGCAGCCTGAACCTTTGAACATGTACTGAAAGGGTCAGCTAGAGTTCCTGGAAATGTTCGCTCCACCTAGTGTCTGCTAGAGTGCAGTGGAAAGCCGGCTGAAGTGTTTGCATGGTAGATGAAAAAGTACTGGCTTTTATGTACGTGTCTGCTTGCGTATGATGGCTGCTGTGTATGTCCAGTGTCTGTCTGCTGTGAATTTCCTTAACACTACGCAGGTTGCAATACATGCATGAACAGTAATAGCAATGTTGGGCAGTGTGGAGGCGTGATAGAGTCAGGAGCCACGTCAGCACTGACAAGAATGTCGACAAGCTTATGGACCAAGTCTGCAGTTACCCATGTAAACCCTACTGCTTCACTGTCATTCCTTTACAGTCAACCAGTCATGTATTATTATAGATGAGGTGGGACTTGTAACCTACAAAATGGAGGAAACGCTTCAACTATGTAATGACAGGCTCCTATTTTAACCCTAGCCATGGTATTTTCCTCAACATAACCAGAGTTTTTGTGCCCAAACCTAACCAGTAAGCAACTGAAGAGCAAACGTAAACAACGAAAAAAAAATGAATCGTTATTGAGACTGATGGTGTTTCGTCCAAACCCTTAGTCTTCTGGGTAAAAGTCAAGTCACTGTTTTGTGCCACCTACCACCCGTCCAGCCTCCAAATGTAGGCTTTCCCACCATGTCACAGCGAGCAAATTGTATTTGTCGTTAAGAATGCAGTTTGGTTGTAAGGTTGCCCTTTCTTTACAAAGTGTTGTTCTTGCTAATGTTGCTGGTGAGAGATCAGTCATCTTTGACATCTGCAAAAATAAATGAAAATAAGTCTTAGATGATTACATCTATGTATTGCGCAAAAGTTGCGAGTCGAGTGCCAGTGGTGTCCTTTGTTCACCATTCATTTGATGCCTTGGTTGGCGAAGCAATTTATCTTATTTATTAATCAATACCTCCTCCAGTGTTGCCATATTTATTCGATATTTAATCTATAAATTCTCTACAGTGTGAGCACCTAATGGGCCCTCTAGTGGAAGTCTCCTGTAGCACACATAGTGCAGGTAAGTAGAGAATTATGTTCACAATGCAGCTGGATGTCTATACAAACCACAAGGCTATACAAAAGGTATATCTTTGGCCTTAAACCTCCAGGGCATCAGGACACCCATTAGTATTCAGTTGTTAAGTCTTAATTTCACTTATTATGGGAGAGATTTCAGCTAAAAGGGTACATCTCTTCTCTATTCATGCTGATGTAATGCTCCTCTCTCCTGCAGCCTTGCATAATATAATAGCTCTTCTCAATGCCACATTAAACAGGTGGATTTGCTTGTTTTAGCCCATTAACTGCAATTTCGGATGCTATTACTAAACATTTTCTAACTCATTTGGTTATTTTCTAGATTGATTTCCTAAAATCTAGGCAGCCAACAGCTTCAGTTTGTGCCAGCTCTGAAAATGTGATTGTAGAGATTACAAAATTGGACGATTAAGGTTAACCACCACACTTAACATTTTAACACCTTTATTTCTCTGGCCATCATGAGATGCTGCTGCTGCTGTCACCGCTGCTAAAGCTCATCACGGCTCCTTACAAGACTTCACAGCGTCCTCAAACTTGCACACAGAGGCAGCAGAAATCTGTCAGTACAACATTTACATGCATATATATATATATATATATGCACGCATTTTGTTTTTCAGGCTCTGCGCTTTGGTGTGTTTAATTTAAAATAAAATTATGGATGCTACATATAAGCGCCAAGTCTGGGCTTTAAATCGAGTCGGTTTGCATGAATATAAATGAACAGCATAGGAGATGTAGCACTTTTAGGGGTTCAAAGGTAATTTTACAGATACACAAAAAATAAAACAAGCATTTTCCACAAAATATTTTGAATTTGTGGAAGATGCTTAGCAGTCAGAGAATGCGGGAAATCACACACATCAGTAAACATGTATCTTCAGACTGAGATTAGATGACTGACTCAACCCGTCGAGCTAAGAATTTCACTTCTTCACCCTAAAAAGCTCTGTGGTTGCTTTATGTTGCACATTGTTGTCCTCTTGGAAATGTTCTTCATCGTCTTCGTCGTGATGCATTTGGCTGAACGTGAGGGCACAGATTGTATACCTCCGCCTTTATCCTATTGTGTCAATCAGCAGGGACATCACTGATAAATGCAAATACGTCAGCTCCACTCAAGCCTTAACAGAGGCACCACCCTGTTTGACAGATGAGGCGGCGCTATGGGGTGATGAGCTGCTCCCTTTATACGCCTCCAGCAGATACGGAGCGACATTAACATTCATTTGGAATCATGTTTGTGTCCACCTGTTAAATTTAGGTACAATATTCAACCTCTCATGTTTTTTCTTATGTTTTCTCTCTACCACATTCCATTAATGCAGCTGGCAAAAAAAGTAAGATATGCATTTTTTGTAGGGCAACAACATGCAAAACCAAAACTCCCATCACATGAATCTTACTGCCATTCGTAAATCCTTCTAAAATTGGTAACAGCAGGGATTTAAAGTGCAGAATTTGGACGGCACACTTGTGATAGCTGCTGTCTTAATGACGGCGTGCCAAGAAAAACAAAACAAGACTCATCATCTTTAATTCAATCTTGCCATGAACTGGACAGCTGGAGGCACAATCTACGCTTTGCTGGTGCGCCCCATCTTTTCACCTCCCCCCACCCCCGCACACACCAACACACAAGCACTCCAAGGTCCTAAGACCTTGAAGTGAGCATAATTCAGAAAAAAAAAACATCCACCGAACTTACACTAACGCCTAACACAACAAAAAAAAGACTGTTCTTTAAATGCCTGGGTAGAATGATAGACAAAACAGAGCACTGTGTTTTCTCATTTGTCACCAAACACTAGACTTGGATATTATGAAGATGGTGACTTTGTGTAATTACTTTCTCACCGCCACGCCGAGAATATGAATGTTTCGCTAAAATCAATATGATTATGGTGATGAAAACACTTTGCGCCTGCAGCACAAAGAATGGATCTGTAAAAGGATATATTTCTCTTATTTCCCATACAGCGGTGAAACAAACACCATTACAGAAGGTCAATAGAAAATTCATGATAGTTTAAATTGTGTTCCAGCTGCAAGAGTAACACAAAAGTCCATGCATCACACACACAGCTAGGAAAACATGCCCCGAGGCTGGAAAACATATTAACCCGTAGTAGATCACAAATAAAGAAAGATAACCCACTTAATGGTCCACAGTTTCCGGCTGCTGCAGTCTGGGAAAGCGTGTTAAAAACAGGCTTTGTCTCATTGATGACAGCTATATTGTTTACTGCGAGGAGGCAAAACCAATTATTAAAAAGTTAATGTCATGTTCATGTCTAAGTGGTCTGGTTTAATAATGCGGAACCGTGTTTGGTGGAGAAGAAGGAGCACATGGTTAACCTTTATTTCTCACTTTAGTTCTCATCTTTCCCTACACACATGGATTAAATGGCAGTTCAGTTTCCGCGCTGACCTTGCTGTGGAGCCGACCTTTATCTGAAAGTACAAAAATCTTACACTGATCCGCTTTTACCATTAGGACCGTGGACGGAGGGTGGATTTAGAGATTTGAGGGCATGGGGCCTTCTATTATAGTTAATGAACTGAAAATCTATTAAACTAAATCTGACCGCTTCATATTGTGTTGGACAGTTAAAGCGACAGTAACTCATCGTATTTTATTTGTTTAACATCGTGAATACTTCTTCCACCACTACTTTCATTCCTCTGTTAAACACTGCTCTGCTTAAACACCAGAGAGATTCAGAGCAATAATAGCAACAGTGTGCTGTCTTGTGATTAGTTTGTATTGTGTGAGTTGCACATTGAGGACACATTGTGATTGTTGTTATTTGCTTGCATTCATTATATTAACTGTTTCGTGTCGAGCTTTGTCTCTCATCCGATCCTGTTTGTTTCTTTTAAGGAGACCAGCTTGACCCTTAAAGTTCACCTTCAGCCTCTTTTGGCTCTTTTGTGGATGTAAATCAGAGAACCCGCTTTCAGGGAGGTTGAAACAAAGATAGACCCACACACACAATAATTCTGTGGAGTGACAGGCTGTCTCATTAGCGAACATGCTCCGTCTAACAGTAAGGCAAAACCGAAAGGGTATGACAGACAAACCTCCCTATAAGATGGAGTGTGACTCTATATCTTTGGCTCTTGTCTGAGGGAAGACAGAACTCCTGTAGGCATCTGTCCCTGTATTGTATTAAATATCTCTGATGGACTTTTACTCTTTGTGAATTCGCTTTTTGTCGAATTTCTACAACACTCACCAAAGTCCAGATTTAGATTGGTTAAATATCTTTGTGTTTCCTGACCAAAGCCGTTCTCTTCTTCTTCTTCTCTTTTGTGCAGCAGTTTCACCGCAAACGTCTGATTCACACAGTTTCCTTTCAGCAGCTGATGTTGTGATGTGTCTGCTGATTGAACTGTGGAAGCACTGACGTGGGTTATAAACTGCTGGTAGCTGTTGATTTCTGAAGCTCTAATAAACTTCTCCTTTGCAGCAGAAGGAACTCTTGGTTTTCCTTTCCTGGGGCGATCCTCATGACAGCCAGTTTCATCACGGTGTTTGATGTTTTTTGACTGCACTTGAAGAAACTTTCATAGTTATTAAAATTCCCTGGACTGATCACTTCACCTTCTAGATTAATCATGGACTGTTGTTTCTCTTAGCTGACTGGTTCTTGCTATAATATAGATTCCTACGGTTGTCGCATAGGGCTTTGTGCCGCTTAGCTTATCTCTGTTGTAGCACCACACTGGTGTGATACTTTTAGGGTAAAAATTTAAAGTAAGACACCTTGATGCTGGACTTATCAGTACGATGTTTTCTGATGAATTAGATATTAACTGTTAGAATTATTTGCAAAAATGAAAAACTGACTTGTGGGTCTGAAACTGATTTCTCAATACGACGCATTTTTGGTCCAACTGCTCCACAGGTGCTGATCTGCATCCCCGCCGCTTCGCACTCGGCTCTAAACCGCTCCAGTGCGTGCTGAAGGTCACGGTCTGATGAAGCCAATAGTACCACGTCGTCTGCAAAAAGCAGAGACTTGATCCTGAGGTCCCCAAACCAGGCACCCACCTCACCCTGACTGCGCCTTGAGATCCTATCCATGAAAACCACAAACAGTATCAGGGACAAGGGGCAGCCCTGGTAGAGTCCAACACCCACTGGGAACGTGTCCGACTTATTGCCAAGAATACGGATGCAGCTCACACTTTGGTTGTACAGGAACCATTTGGCTCGTAGCAGCGAGCCTGGTACCCCACACTCCCTCAGTACCCCCTACAGAGTCCCTCAGGGGACACAGTCATAGGCCTTCTCCAGATCCACAATGCACATGTGGACTGGCAGGTCGAATTCCCATGCGCCCCTCAGCAGCTCCGCAAGGGTAAAGAGCTGGTCCACTGTTCCACAACCAGGACGGAATCCGCATTGCTTCTCCTGAATCGAAGGTTCGACAATCAGTTGGAGCCTCCTTTCCAGCACCCTAGAGTAAACTCTCCCAGGGAGGCTCAGAAGTGTGATACCCCAATAATTGGAACACACTCTCTGGTCCCCCTTCTTGAAAATGGGAACCAGAACCCCATCTGCCACTCCACAGGTACAGTACCCGATGCCCACGCGACATTGAAGAGACATGTCAGCCATGACAGTCCGACAATGTCACCGCCCAACTATGTAAAATGTAATATATTATTTGATATCACTGCTAATATGATTTAGAATGATGAATTATGATCTTGTTGCATGTCATAGGCTGTGGACTGTAATGGTGAAATTCAGTTTCTCAGTTAAATATTTATAAATAGCACCATTTTGCAACACAGATCATCTTAGTGCACATACATAAAAACATAACTAAATATTAAGATGATGACCTTATATTAAAGTGAGAACCTCAATAAATCTAACAACTGCCTTCGATCAGCACTTCAACAACAGGAAGAAATGAGAAAATCTAATTCATTCACTGGAAGAAGACGACCAAGATGGACCCACATTGTCCTGGAAACAATGTGTGTGTTTCTGTGGTTTTTCCTAATGAAGAAGCAATCTCAGCAGCACAATCTTCTCCTGCAATCTTCAAACAAAGGAAGAGTGCAAGAGGATCATTACAGCTCATCAAGAATGTACACTCGGTGCCCCTTTGTCCACTGAAATCTAAAGCGAAAAGGCTGGTGGGAGATTGTTCTTCTCACAGAGCTTATTGATCAAGAATCCTGGAAAAAAAATCTGAATGACGTGACGGCTTTTCATGAAAATAGCGTATGTTTCCCAGAGGATGTGGCTATAGGAGCTCCAATTGTCATACAGATTTTACTATACAAATTGCCGAACTGTGCAGATCGACAGGGACTCACGAATAAACTTTGCATCCATAAGAGTGCTGTCAAAAAATCTGTATGCATGTTTTGTACGTGCATGGTGAACAGGCCAATTAAACAATGGATCCAGGCACCAACTGATGAGGAGGCATTGGAGACTGCCAGAGGGTTTGAGGCAGCGTAACACAGCCCCAGATAATGGGACTGATAGAGGCCTGCATCAGACTAGTACAGACACTCCATGAACCATAAACACAATAACAGCAACTAACAGTGATAGAGCATCTGCCAGTTACACCACAGTAGTTTCTTTGCCCGCATCCCAGTCATTTAAATATTGTTTTCGCTGACACCACATCCCAATTAGATACCATTTTCCTCGATAATACACACTTCAAGTACTTTAAAGTTATAAAAATCAGTTCATTTGCTTGAAAAATTAATAACTCTAGAGTGCAAAAATGTCTTCATCCAAGCTGTTTCTTAATGTCATGCAGGTTTTCACATATCTTCATAGGGCACTGTCTAAAATTTGATGTCAAGAAGGTGTAGTGTGGCTCCACAAGTTCCAAAAAGACAACAAAAACCTATATTCTTCACATGCATATCAGAAAATGTATTGTAGATTGGCTTTAAGAGCTGGTAGTGCTACCAGGTGGAGCGTCTTCCTGTTTAATACTGTTGTGATCCAAGGAGGTGGTTATTTGGACTACAGGTAGTTCATGTTGTAAAAGGTAAGTTGAGGACATCTTTCCTATAACCCAGTGGCAGAGCTAAGCTTCCTTTGTCGCCTAAAGCTGTCTGTTGGTTAAAATAGCAATATGAGCACAGACAAATGTCCACTGTGCTCAATCATTTATTACTGCTGATTACTGATTATCACATTTTTTTTCTATTCACTTTGAGCATACTGCCACAAATTTTGCTTTCCATTCACAACACCTATGTGACACCAGGTGTAAACAAAGGATCAGGCTTAGATTCATGCTCATACTGCGTTAAAAATGCCTTGATTGGCCCTGATCTACATCTTAGAGATCCGATAGGGACATTCCTACCCATGATGTATTATAGGAAGGGATGCAGATGGTGGTCAAAACTCTCTTTCCTCAAAAACTACAGCACAGATGCCCTTGAGCAAGGCCCTGAATTTGCTCCAGTAAAGCTGCTCACTGGCTACTTGTACAGCACTTTGGGAATGCTTGGCAGCTCTAACCACCTACATGTATAGGACTTTTAGAGCAGCATTTATTTCGCCTGACTCTGAAACCAAGTGGAAGAAGTACTTAGATCCTTTACTGAAGTAAAAGTAACAAAACTACATTTTAAAAATAAAGTTTCATACGACTTGCAAGGTTGCAAGGTGGCTCAGTGGTTAGCATTGTTGCCTCGCAGCAAGAAGGTTGCTGGTTCGCATCCCGGCGAGGACACCAGGGATCTTTCTGCATGGAGTTTACATGTTCTCCCCGTGCGGTGTGGGTTCTCCGGCTTCCTCCCACACAGTCCAAAAACATGTTGAGGTTAATTCACCTAAATTGTCTGTAGGCGTGAATGTGAGTGTGCTTGGTTGTCTGTCTCTAAGTGTAGCCCTGTGATAGACTGGTGACCTGTCCAGGGTGTCCCCTGCCTTCACCCTAAGTCAGCTGGGATAGACTCCAGCCCCCCGCGACCCTAGTGAGGACTAAGGGGTGAATAGATAATGGATGGATGGACTCTGCAAATCTTCCTGAACTGAAAGTATTATCGCCAAAATTGTGCCTACTTAAAGTATAAAATCATCCATTACACACTGTTAGGCTTCTATTTATTTATGGAACACTACTGATTTGTTTTTGGTAACAAATTAACACATAAACAGCATTCAATATTGTAGCTGACTGAGGTAGAGCTGAATTTACTCATTTTATAACCTGTCATATAATTTACTGTATATTGTGTTTAATATCATTCATTGCACCAATATAGGTTTTCAAAGGCCTAATCTGTACGTAATTAGCAACTGCAGCTATTAGATAAGACAAAACAACATTTCCCTCTGAAATCTTGTGGAGTCGTAAGTGAAAGTAGCTCAAAATGAAAATACTCAAGTAAAGTAGAAATACCGCACCTGAGCTCCTTTTACATCTTTGATCAAGAATATGTTCTTTAATTATACACAAAGGTTAAACAACATTTAAATGGAAGAGAGGAAACGGGGGAGAACGTGGAATGTTTAATAAGTAGATATTGACATGACATGACATATCAACATGGATTACTAAACGTACGGACGCCTTCATGTTGTCCCAGTTGCAAAATATAGGCAAGTGTGCACAGCGCCTGTAGCAGTCTGACCTCCTCCAGAGGGCTCAGCTGCTGCCCAAGGCTAGTAAAGGCTGTACTCCAGGCTAAAGAGGGGGAAATGCTTTCTTATGGAGTATATTCCTTTACCTATATGTGCCACCAAGTCTCTGTTAAGCTTGTGGACTTTTGATATCTGTTTTGTTGACTTGAGGTTAAACCTGAAAAAAAAACGCAGCCATAAATAAATAAAAAAGGGACCAGAGCTACTCCATGTCCTTACTCTCCCTATTTTATACTGAAGTAAAACAAAGGATGGGACAGACAGTTTGGATTTTGCAGAGAGTAAAAAGTTATACCCACAGAGCTTCAGTATAATGCAATGCACATTTAAAACAAGTTCACATTGTACACACAGCTTTCAGTTTAATCCACAAGTGCAAACACACTGCCTGGCAATGTGGGTAGATGGGAGCTGTATATTATGCCTTAATGCTTTTAAGAGACAACTGTAGCAGCTACTTTAATTATCATAACCACGAATAAATAAAACAAATCGAGAAGAAGAAAAGGAAAATCAGTTTCCACAGTCATCTCCAATAGTCTTGGGCATGAGAATCGGAGGTTACAGTCAAAGTTGTAGTTTCCACTCTGGTGTGTCGGGTTGTTCTGGCTCGTCTCGGGAGGAACGCTGGAGCTCCATGCTGAAGACATGGAGGGGTTTGAGGGAAGAGGAGCCAGAAGACCATCAAACAGTTGACCCGGGAGAGGCGCTTAGTTGAGCGGGAGCTTTCCTCCAAGAACCTCCAGAGGAGCCGATCCTGTCTTTGTGTTTTGTTCAGTTGATTGGTTGTGCATCGTTTCTGCATTGTGAAACATACTAATTTGATTTTATAAATTCTTTTTCTACATTTCTACATGTGAAACATTAAATATTCACACATAAGCTGAATGTATAATGCATTCATTATGCAGATTACCCAAGAAACAGAATATATATATTTAATCACGATCCAATTAAACTGAGCCAGAACCAAATGAAACAGACTAAAGCAAACATATCATTTATCATCTCAGCTTTTTTTTTCAGAACTTCGTCAAAGCTATTGAACATGTTAAGTATAAACATAATCAACATTATTTTCAAACCCTTCCCTTGAAGTGGACACAGCGGTACTGGTGAGCGCAGCACACATTTCCTCCCAGCCTTGTACAAACTGGGCTTTGCATTGGCAGGCAGCGTTCCTGGCTCTGAGCGGCGCGGCTAATTGATGACTTCGAGCTAACTCATTGCTTGTGTCACCTCATGACATCACCAAGGGCAATCACTCTTAACAGCTTGTTTAGGCTTGTTAATCTGAACACTTGTCATTTCCTCGCTGCTGTGAAGTACCTCCGTAAATTTACACAGTCAATACAGACAGGACGGGATGTTGGCACGAGGGATTGTTTAACATCCCGTCCTGTGTTCATTGATTCTCAAGTACTGTATTTAGGTACGTTTCTGAGGTATTTTACGTGAGTATTTCCATATAATGGTGCTTTATACTTCCACTTCCTAGCAGGTATAATTACTTTGCAGCAGGTAAAGATTTTAAAAGCTCTTTAGGACATAATGCATGATTAATAAAACAACAAATTATGCTACAGTAAACTGTTCAACTGCATTAAACCACGTCACAGTTTATAGAATGAGTCAACTGCAGTCCTCTACAATATTTAAATGCTGCTTGCATGTTAAAATAAAACTAGTAATAATCCTATAGTGTACCTTATGAACACCCAACACTGACGAATACTACACTATACAATCCTATACAAGCAAACTACATCCTCATTTATGTTTTGAAAGAAACTATCCTCCCAAAAGGTACGACTGTGACAGTGTGAAAAAGGCCTCAAGTCAGAAAGTGCCACAAAGTAAACCTGATGAGGTAGGAGGGGAGGATGGAGGCATAGGTCAGTACGAGACTTTCAACCAGAAGTCAGAGTTCTGGATAAGTTCTGTTTTACTAGAACCGTATTTCTGTCTCTTTACGTCTGTCTTTACGCCCCCACTTTCAACCTGATTGAAAACTACTTCTGATTGGGTCATTATTTTCTAAATGAAGTGGTCGCATAAAGGTGTTTTTATTCTGATAGGGTTGTCATGACGATTATTAGGGAATATTATGGTGCATATGAACGCACAAACTTTCTTCCAACACCTTCCTGCTGTATATTATATTATGATACTGGTTAGATATTTTCTACAACACAGATGCACAGGTGATTGAAATTAGATAGTGGGAGTAAATAATTGGTACTGAAATGCACAATCTTTTTAAAAATTTGTTATTGGGTTTAATTTAAGGAACATGAACATATTAGGAGAACAACAATAACACTTGGCAAAGGAAGGATCCATCTCATGACAAAACTATACACAAATGAAGAAGAAGAAGAAGAAGAAGAAGAAGAAGTAATAATTCAAATTTGAATGATTTAAAAAAACGTTAATAGCAAATCAGGTCTAAAAGTTGACACATGAGCAAACTGTCTTGACCAATTTTCATCAAATATGTCAAATTGATTTCTTAATTTAAATGCTATCCTTTCCATTGTGTACATGTTGTAAACCAAATCAATCCACTCATTTATGGTTGGTGTATCTTTCCTAAGCCATTTTCTAGTCAAGGTCTTCTTACATGCCCCTAACAGCACCCTTAACGGGTATCTATCACTCTTGGCACGATCAATATGTTCTAAATCGCACAGGTACATCATTTTAAAATCAAAGACATTTCCTCTTAACAACTGCCTTCCTGTGAACACTTTGCCAAAATGGAGCCACAGAGGGACAGTTCCAGAAAATATGGAAGCGATTTGCCACAGTCTCTCCACACAATCTCCAGCAGGCAGTCTGATTGGAATAGTTAATTGTCTGTGCTGGAGTGCAGAAGAAGTGAGTCACACTCGTCATTGACCATTGTTGTCTACAGATTCTGCCCCACGCTGTTATCATATTACCCTCTGCCTCCCATCTTGTTTTAACATTTAGAGTATGATGTTCTTTTGAATTTTGAGAAGCCAAGTATAATTTGGATATTACTTTTAGATAGGGTCCATCTTTATAGGCTTTCAGGACTATCTTCTATTTCTATTCCTGTTAAGTTATTATCTTTTGGGAATTTCTTGTAAATAAAATCCTGAATTTGTAGATATCGGAAGTGATCTTGTTGACGCAGATTAATACTGTCCTTGAGGTCCTGGAAGCTCAAAACATTACCTTGATCTTGGAGTGTGCAATATGCCGTTAGACCAATTTCTAAACCTCATGTCAAATTTGCTGGGTATAAAGGCTGGATCATATGCGAACCATCTAAAGATTTCAGCTCGAGTTCTCAGTTGGTATCTTTTAATTATTTCATTCCATGTCCTTCAGGAGCTAATTATCCAAGGATTGTTGGGGTCTGACAGATGACTGGATAACGAAGGGTCTCCAATGAGTTTGCTAACTGGTATTCCATTTCCCATCGAGCTTCCTGTCTCTTTCCATCTGGATCTGTAGCTTGGTTTACGCCAGCCAACTAGTGGTCTAATCTGGGCTGTTCTGTAGTAGTCTTTAAGACATGGAGGAGCCAGTCCCCCTTTTTCTATAGGTAGCTATAGGGTTGTGGATTTGCTCTTGGCTTTCCCCTGCCCATATAAATCCAGATGAAATGCATAATCTTAAGATAGAACAGCAACTTTACATGTTTTTATCTTCAAACATCATTAGAAGCCTTTAGTGGCTCTAAACTAAATACACTAAATACATTACACTTGTACTACGAAACAGCTTATGCAGCTTTAGCAATATTTCAAACTCTTTATATGTATTATTTTGTAATTCCAGCCTACTTGATTTGCATTACCTTGGCTGGTTAAAGTGTCGAGTTCGTTGGCTGCTACAGAAACCTAATATCTTGTGATAGTTATGATTTAATTGTGTTGAAAGACAAAATAAAAGTTTTAGGCTTCTTACTGCGAAAAATTATGGCAGAAATGCTGCAACTCAATTGGATTCATTAGATGCGTCTGTGGTTGGTGAAAGCTTTTATGGAGTCAATGAAAAATCTCTCCTCTTATTTACATTTTGAATTTACAGCATTTTATAGAAGGTGATGTTAAACGGGCTGCTGGTTCAGATACCTTTTGGGGGCAGGTTTGTAAATACATGACACATTTCCAGAGATACAAGTGTCTCTCTGTTTTTTGAACGCAGCTGGCTGTCAGAAAAAAAAATAAATGTGTTGCACGCAACTGATTGAACTATCTTCAAAGCGCTCGCCAAATGACGGGGATTGATCTTTGTGATTGTGTAGATCTCCATCTTCTAAATCCAAACAATCCCTTCAATCTTATACACCACAAAGCGGTGTGTGCGGCTTCCATTCTGCCTTTGAAACAGCCCTTTTCAACTGTCTGCTGGCCAGTTCATCACGAGTCTGCTGTGGCAGTTGCGGAAAAATCGAAAGTGCCCCTGTATGTTCCTGCAGATTTATTGAGGAAGTGTGAAAAAAAAGCTGCCATACTGTCCACGACTGGGGTGAAAAATAGGAAGGTGTAAACATCCTGGAAAAGATGAAGCAGTTATTGAAAATTGCTGATGTTGGCAGTGGTAGAGTAGGTTCAGGAAAAGAAAAATGTGAGGTGGGCACACGGGGGATGATTAGTTACCCCAGAATGTGGATTATATGCCTTGTGGGAGCAGTCCCTGTGGATACTGGGTCACATTCACGGCCTACTTCACTTCTGGGATGCTAATGTCTCTTGTGAAAACCATTGTTTTATGGCTACTATGTTTCAGTCTAAACGAAACTATATAGGCACCCTGCTGTGATGCTGTGACGCTCAATACATACCGAAGAAACCAAACTGATAGATGATAAAAAAATAGAAATATCTGAAACATTAACACTGGTTCAGTGAGATTCTCTTATGAAAGAAAAAGAAAAAAAAAACATAAAGCAGCTCAATTCACAAGCTTGCATCCCTGGTAGAACATATTAAAACATGAACAACACAATTCTACAGTTTATTGTTTTGCTCCTTACTGCTCCTAA
>NW_007577989.1:50539-54305 GCF_000690725.1 Stegastes partitus
CACTACGATAGACTGGCGACCTGTCCAGGATGTCCCCTACCTTTGCCCTGAGTCCTGCCCCCCTGCGACCCTAGTGAGGATTAAGCGATGTATATATAATGGATGGATGGAGATATACTGTAATATATTAATAAAGCTATACCATGAATACCTTCTCTGCAGTAGCTAAATATGCCCACTAGTGCAATTGTGTTGTATTTTGGGTCAGATCATCTAGGAAAATTTGAACATGATGCCAACAACACTGCAACTTCACTGCTGCTGTGGGAGAGAAGCAGATTTGATCTGTTTTTCTTGATTCTGTTTTGTGGAAAATGCACATTAAGCATTACTGTGAGAAAAACAACCAATGATACACAGTGAGACATAGGTGACAAAGTCGGTCTGTCTGGTAGGGAGTCTCCATTATAGGCAATGGATTTTGTAAAAACCCCTGCATGCTCTGTATGTTACACAGTTGACATGTTAAACTAACTATGTTAGCATTTTTTATTTTTATTTTTTTTTAATAATAGGATACATTCACAAATTTTGACTGTCATCATAGTCAGTAGCTGTATAGCCAGTTAGTTTTTTCTAACTTCTTGGCACACAGTGAGAACTCTTTGAAACCCACTGTGATAGTTCAAGAATTTCTATTTACTCCACAATAGGAAAAACAAAAAAAAACCAGAGGGAAGAGTTTTGAAAACCCATCAAATATACAAAAGCTCCCACAGGAATAAACTGAGTTCCAGTTGAAGCCAGTTGATAGGGGCGTCATTGCAGAAGACGAAGGTAGAATGTGGTAATTCAAAATGTGCCTGTCAAACCTCCAACGAATGACAACGATGTGGAAAACATGTTGGAGACGTGGAATTTCTGATTACTTCATTTATTACATTTTTTTCATCTCTTCACAGCGGTGGAAGCTTCAGCATGACTAATGCGTCTTTTTGCACCTTCATTCAGGTTTAAGGTAACTTAGTCTGACAACTTTAATATGTTTCTTGTTCGGATGTGAATTTGTTTGATAGAAATTTCTAACATTTTCTGATTTTTGATTGAAAGTCAGGCCAGTGTCATTACTATTAATCCATTTGTGAGTGTACAAGGTGTTTCACTCTGTTCTACCAGACTAACCAGCTGTCTGACTCAATCTGACTGGTACCGTTAATACCAGCAGTGCGGCTCAACTGTGATTTTACAAAAAAAAAAACCTACTTCATGGTTATTTTTTTCGCACCAGAGGTATCAAAAGTGTGACTGGTTTATTCGAGGTAATGCAAAGCGTTGTCCCTTTAAATAGAGGTCAACATCCAGCATTATCTTCAAGCAACATTTCATGAACACAGCAAACATGAATCAACCTCGGGGCACAACACTTTATTCAGAGCCTCAATACGAAAGAGCCTGCAAGGTTCCTCAGAAAGCCTCTGTCACTTCTAATCACCGACGTATTGTGCAGGCAGGGAGGAAATTTGTGAGATTTTATGCATAGTCAGTTCCAATGATCATCCTCCCCATTGTCGCTGTCTGTGGCGCTGAAATGACAGCATCATTATTGTCTCTTTGAGCACGGTGGCGACATGGCCTCGTTCCCCCTGGCCTGATGAAATGGGAGCTATAAGAAGGATGCGGCAGTGGCGGCAGTGATTGCTCACTTTCTCTCTGTGGTTTTAGACACAGTTATCCCTGATGGTTTCCATTTATGCATACGTGTGCTCTCATTTGAGAAAAACGCCACCCACGGAAGCACAAACTTCACAGACAACAAAAAAATACCAAAGAACGGCACGAAGGCGCTGTGATTGATTATAAAGACACCGGGACACACATGCTACATCACACAAATGGTGTTTCACCATCATAAGACTCTATTTTTGCTCTGTATTACTTATTTGAAATTACCATGCTGGTGCATCACTTGCTTGTTGTAGCTGGTGGTAACTGTCGCCTGACATATTGCTCATATAAAATGTTATACAGATGAGAAACAGACATTATTACCTAAGTATGCTGCTTAAAAAGCATCAACATCTTTTGCATGTTAAACCCCGACTCATTCCTGCAGTGTCATCGCATGTATTAGTGTGTAAACATCCAGCTTGGGTTGGGATATGGTCAAACTGTTCAAAGGATCAGTGAGACAAAGTAGTTTTTCTAAAAGCCTTAAATTTCTTCAAAGTGAGCATTTTCTGTTTTTCAAAATTTATATAACTGAAAACTGATTTTTTTTTTTTTTTCTCCAACTATTGGTGCGGCAAAACATGACATTTGAAGATGTTACCTTGGACTCCGATGAACATTTTCAGATTTTTCAGTCCTGAAAGGCTTCTCTTTAACCATTATCAACAATAGCAGTGTCAGTTATTATTACTTGAGGCAAGGCTGCAGCTGTCACACATCATTTATTGACTGCAATAGATGATTTGTATGAACTGTTGAAATTACGATCCTTAAACTTGACGAACAGATTAGTCTGAGGAGTGAAAACAAATTAACACTAAATCATGTTCATTTTGTGAAAGTGTTTCGAGTGAATTTGATGTTCAGTCTCCTTTTATTTCTTTGAACTCCTGAAAAAAGAATATGTGGCCCTTTAGCTTCTAAATGAGCCAAGATGTTCACCAGCTAGTCACTAACTTTGTCATTTGGGGATGGGGAGGTTTTGCTAATAGAGCTGGTTGTGTTGTGATTAATTTAGCAAGAAAGAGAATAATTTCTGAATAAAACCTGACAGATTATATGGAAACCGTGAAATTTCCCAATCAGGGAGGGATTGTAAGACAGAGAATGTAAATAGGGAGTAAAAACAAGACTTAAGTACCAAAATAAAATGACACAAACTTCAGTCTGAATGCCATATGACAGCAACCTCCTTATGAGAGTGTTGGAAAAAGCTTTTACATGTTTATGGGTTGAATAGCAACAATGCAAAAACACACCTTGTGCATGTCTGTCAGATGCCTACAAAGTAGTTTAAAAAAATTGCTTTGACCCAGTGTTTGTTTGTTTATTTATTTATTATAATTATAATTGATGATGCTGCTTCCTCATGTCCTCAAACTCCTCCTCTTGTGGGCTCAGTGTCTTCATTAAACAGTGCATCTGCAAAATAAGTCAGAGTGCCAAAAAAAATAAATAAATGCAATGGAGGCGTGGAGACATCACTGGCCAGACTCAGACAGGCCCTTCAGGCAGGTGCTGCCAAATGTGCAAAAATCACTGGCATGTTTACTGCAAGGCCTTCCTCGGCCAATGGTGGCGGTGAGAGTGTGGAACGTTGCTGTAAACAAAAGCTAATAATGGGCTGGATGCTTGGCTCAACAATATGCTGGGAGAGATGATGATGATGATGATTAGATGATTCAGATATTCTGGAGTCCAGGAACCTAATAAGACAAAGATATAATTGACCAGGAAAAGCGGTGAACAAGCTCGCTGCAGTTTTAGTTCTGTTATATTTGAGTTCTGTTTAGTTCTGTTGATGACATCACAATAAAACACTGTGAACAGTTTGCTCTACTTCAGTTTGGTTAACGTGATACCTTTATGATCTCAGGTGTAGTTTGCTCAGGAACTAGCTATAGCATCAGTCTTATTATTAATGTCACTGGAAGAGCAGCATTATTTCGTTAACCACCATTAACAGTGACTCACCTGCAATGCTATTTGTTAGACTACAGATTGAACATTGCTGTCTTGGGATTGTTAATGTTTGGAAACCAGCTTTAACTGTAACTCGACATCGCAATGCAACTTTTATCTTGAAGACACTGATTAT
>NW_007577989.1:55891-75760 GCF_000690725.1 Stegastes partitus
TAGTGTTTTAATGAGGAAGACTGAAGAAGTAATGCTGTGCTCTGAATTACGGAAAATGTGCCAGTGCATCAGCATGTCTTACATCGCATCTGCATCACAATGTGCAGCATCATTTATACCTCAGCAATAGTTTAAACAGAGGGAAAGTGCTGCATCCTGGTGACTAACAGACTGGATTACTGAACAGAGGCGCTCCATCCCATTAGAACAGGAGACATCAAACATCCAGACAGTATTCAGAGACCAAACATTCATTGATGGCTTTTTCTTTTGTTGAGGTTGATCAGGTCAATAAGTGTTCCCTGACAGGATGATATTAAGTTTCTTAGGAAGTGAAAAGAGGCTTTCTGTGTTTACAGTCTCAAAGGCTTTTGTGTAAATGGAATGAATGAAGATTTTAGAATCACTGTGTTTTTATATTCACATTTAAAATTGTTAAAATAAAATTTTAATTTAACTGTATTCATACCAGTTTTTTTTATAGTGCTCATCCATCTTTTATATTGTGCTCTGATTTTCGTGAGTGTACTGTGCTTTTGTTTTAGTTTTGTATTCATTTTTACTTTGGGTTGGAGGTTCAGCATCCTGTGGAGGAGGACCATCCATGTATCCAGCTTGAGTATGATAACTGTTCAGTCTCCCTGTAATGTATATCCAGGCTGTGTTTTTCAAACATTCTGTAAGTCAATCTTATCAAAGCCCTGGTGGAATAAATACGATTCCACCGTGCCATGTTGCTCTTTCATGTTTTTCTTCTACATCACGTTCAGTTTGTTCAGGTTATGTTTCCTGTCAGACCCTTGTGCGTGGGTATGTGATCTGAATTGTAAGTAGGAAACACAGACTCCAAAGGTAACAGTAAAAATTACTGGCGGACGCGTGGTAACTGTGGCACAGTACAGTGGCACTTTACAGAATGCAGACACTTTTAACCAACAAGTCCTCCCTCTTGAACAACTGTACAGATTCTTCATCAGAACCTTCTGAATACAACTCATAGGAGTGTGATGCAGCACAGGCAGTTTTCAGCGGTTAGATTTAGGTACAAAAATAACATCATTGGGTTTTCTTGCTGTCATGGATACAACAACAACTCGGTCTCGGTTAAAGAAAATGTTGGTTTTTGGTTTGACATAGGAACCAATGGTTTCTCAATGTGTTGACCCATCTATCCACCCCATTCTCCTCCCTGGAGGCATTTTGTTGCTCTGTAACAACTTCAGGTCATTTCCTTCTTGCCGCTGTCATATTTACAAAGCCACAAGAGGGCACTTTGACAATAAAATGTAACTATAGGTTCACTTTTTTTTTAAAATTCTTAAATGCTTGTTTCTGAGAATGCTGGCTGTAACTTGTATCAGAAACATAGATTGTATAAAAGATGGACGTAGCAACTGGCCCCGAAAATGAAGCCAACCCGGAAGTGTCAAAAACCTGCAGTATCACTACGTCCGCTAGTCCTGGCTCCAAAAAGCCCTGGCTCCCATAGAAATGAATTGGAAAAGAAGTTATCACAGATCATGAAATACCGCATTCCTCCAGCTCATGATTTTTTAAAAATTAGTTTTCATGGTCAAATCCAGAGCTCAGGTGGCCAATCTGAAAATAAATCAATACTGAATTTTTAAAAAATCATCAACATTTTACGGGGCAAGGGGCGTGGCTGGCTTGATTGACAGTCGGCAGTGACTGGCTCCAAAAATCCAAGATGTCAACCAGGAAGTAGCAAAAACCCTGGCTTCATTTTCTCAGTCCAGAAACCAACGGGTGACGTCACGGAAGCTACGTCCATCTTTTATACAGTCTATGATCAGAAATAGGGTTTGATCTTTTTAAGGATTATAACCTGAATATACTTGGAAATGACAAGACCATTGCAGTTACAGTACACAGAGTAACTGGTGAAACAGTCAAGACTACAATAAACTCAGTCTTGACTGGACGTGTAACCCCCTTGATCCAAAAAATATCAAATCTATCTTTCCTCTTAGTGCTGCTTTCATAATCGAGGCTTCAGACTTGTTAATGAGATCTATGGGCTATGCTCTAGTGACTGGAGCACTAATTGCCTCCACACCAGCGCAGAATCTGTTGCTTTGCTTTTTCTCGACCTGCAGGCATCTGCAGCGCCGCCCACGTACACCTGAAGGAATTCAAGATCTTCATTAAAATGAGGAGAGGGCTCCTGTTTCTTACATCACTGCGCCCCGCCGCCCCCTCCTCTCCCCTCATCATTGGCAACAGGTTTGTGTGAATACATCCATTAAATTGGATTCCTGGCCCGCAGGGAGTGACAAGCGGAAAGAGGTGTTTGAACCAGGAAAGAAGGATGATGTGCACTTTGGGGGCGACAGGAAAACAGTCCCTGTCGTAATAACATGGCTATTTCGTCTGCTTAAGCCCCAATTTCCACAGTCCAAGCCAGTGATGTGTTTCAGACACAGTCAATTTGGGGGATGGCTGATCACAATGAAATAGCTGTGAGGGCTGTCCAGTTTTGGAGTGGAAATTTTTCCCCAAGAGTAATTTGTTTGCGAACGAAGAAAACAATTATTTGTACAGAATTGTATTTAGTATGTGTCACTCCCCGTCTGTTTGTCCCTTGTGTCCTTCCAACTTTCTAACTGGTTTCATTGTCACTTCGTCGCTGCACTGTTGCCTTCTGTCTCTGCTTTTCTGCTTATGCTTTGCTCCACCAACCAAGCAGCTGAGTGGAAACCAGGCCAGATCGAGCATTATGGCAGGAAGTACGTCCATCCAAGACTGACTCGTTTCCCGTGCAGCGCTTCTGTCACACACTGCTCGACCACGTAGGAGTTTAAGTCGGCGATTTGTAACCATATTCCAGTCATATTATTCACCTCATGCTTCCCCCAGACCTGAACAGATGAGGTCCCTTCAGTCCATTAGCTCCCAATTAAAACGGATCGCAAAATGGTTTCTACGCTCACTTAACAACTGTTTTGGCAGGAGGCCTTGAATCGGTCGGCTCCGTGGGGGTAAGAACACGCCGCTGCAAGAAAGAGTCGGTCTCGTGTTTTCTTAATTGGACTTAAGCACGCAACAAATCCATCTGTTTCATGAGATTTTTTGCTTCCCTGATGTGGCGATGCAAGCCTTTGGGTCGAAAGTCAAATATTTATTCAGTTTTCCAAAGATGCTGGTGTAAAAATTCTCCCTTTGAGGTCAAATACTTCATTTTAGCAACATTATAAATATTAACAGCAAAAAATAAAAATAAATAAATAAATAAAATGAACAATTAGTATATTGCATGCCACTTTGTTTTTAAAAAATGGAACATCTTTCAATTACAGACTGGAAAAGCTGAAATTGTTTTTTTGTTGTTGCTAGCAAACACACCCCAAATTGTGGGAAACATTATATAATATGTTTAATATATAATAAGGAAGGGGTGAAGATGGGTAAAGACTCAATTAGTAACTGGAGATGGAGGCATGGTTCTAAAGGGGTAGTTGTAGTGAAACCTTCCTTTTGTAAGTAAACAAATTACACAAGCAATAAGAATTAGAAAGCATAATTATCAGAAAATATTTTTAAAAATGTAAAAAAAAGTGTTGCTCTAGTGTAAAGCAACAGTTTTAGATATTTAAAATATTTTAATATTTTATTCAGTCGTCTAATCACCAAATACATTTTCAATGTCACTGCTGTGTTATGATGTTAACAATAATAATAATTAAACCTATTTGTCGTGACATAGATTCACTTGAGCTGCAAGGTGGTCGGTGGTTAGCACCGTTGCCTCGCAGCAAAAAGGTCGCTGGCTCGCGTCCCAGTGAGGACACCTGGGATCTTTCTGCATGGAGTTTGCATGTTCTCCTTGTGCAGCGTGGGTTCTCTCCAGGTTCTCCAGCTTCCTCCCACACAGTCCAAAAACATGTTGAGGTTAATTGGTGATTCTAAATTGTCCTTAGGTGTGAATGTGAGTGTGCTTGGTTGTCTGTCTCTAAGTGTAGCCCTGTGATAGACTGGTGACCTGTCCATGGTGTCCCCTGCCTTCACCCTAAGTCAGCTGGGATAGACTCCAGCCCCCCCCCCCGTGACCCTAATGAGGATTAAGCGGTGTATAGATAATAGATGGATGGATGAATGGATCATTTCTGGAATAATATGCAGTTAAGAGAATTACTGGAAATTGTCTCTTTGCATTAGTGTGCGACAAACTGTAAAAGTGAGTTAAAACCATTTTGTCACTGATACATGAATGTTAAAGCACAAAGAAAATATAAAAACTGCTGTTCTAGTGTTAAGGTAGACTCGTAGGCTGACTCACTCGATGTAGACTGCATCTTTCTCCTCCTCTTCCGCTGTCCGCGTGTCACTATTCACACACATTCCCCTCACTATTGGATACAACAACCTTTGAGAAGCAACCTACAAGTGAAAACAGTATTGACTCTTTCAAAGAATTAGCTGTTTTAGCTCTGCCTGCACATGTTCTGACGCTACTGCCCTATTGCACTTTCATCTTCAGGACGGCTGTGATTTATTTAAAAGAATTTCAAACAAACCAGAGGGTTTTATGTTACCTATAGCAGAACGATAATGAGGTGCAGCCAAACCATCCTCCAGTGCACAGAACACAGATATGTCTGACAATGTGAGATTACCATAACTGCAGTGGTGCAGAAATGACTTCTTTGCCTGGGAGCAATAAATAAACACATGTTGAAAATCAGTTGTAAGTGAAGTGACTACCACGAACAGAACACGTTCTGCAAGTTGATAAGATTAACAGTCTCTATCATACTAGGCTGAGGACAAAAAGGAAACAGGACGGAGCTGTACAGTCTTCGCAAAGCACTCTGGGACGTGTTCACTTCAGTGCAGCAGTTGCACTGGTGTGATCAGTCAATTCCAATTTGCAGGGCAAACAATGGATAAAGGAAATATGTCTTCTTCTCCAGGTAGATTAACTGCTAATAGTGACTTAACATCTCCTTTGTCTGGGGAGTTTAATGTCCAGTAGTATCTATAAAAACCCAGCCTGTGTAACAACAGGACCGTTACTTCAGGTTGGATCTTCTTTATGTATGATCATCATACATCAACACAGTATTAATGCTCAGTGTGCTGCTATGACCTGACCTGAGTTTAATCCAGCATCATTTTTTATGCTTTGTGTTTTTTTCTTTTTGACATGAATAATGAATTGTTGTTTAAAAGTTTTACAACATTTTAAGTTTCACATTTCCATTTACACACACACCCCAAAATGAACCATGAGCTCAGTCTCTCTTTCAGACAAGTGACGGCTGGTCTGGTTGATGGACTGGCACTGCCAAGCTCATTCACATTGTCACAGTATTGATTTTACACATCCTGATGTGGGTTCCAGCACTCCCCTAGTCACCAGAAAGCCTTGGGCCAGTATCCTTTCTGTTCTGTTTATATCTTATGATACAGGCTGGCCCTTGTGGGATTTACAGGCACAGTGCAGCTGAAGATATCAGAGTGGAGCTGCCCCGTTGCCTTGCACTCATACACAAGTGTGACATGAGCAGCGTGGTGGCTGTCATTTTTACAATCTTCCACCTCGCAGTGATTCAGGACGGTGGATAAAACTGGGAGGCTGTTTAGGCAAGTCGTAAGTGTGTTTATAGCACAAATTATACTTTTATGTAGCATCATAATCTGAACAGCCAGCAAGTGAAGATGCAAAAGCAAACACATGAGGTACAGCGTCTATCCTTAGAGTAGGCACATGTTGCTTTAACACAAAGGCTAATGTCAACTTGGGCTCGAACGAATTACTGTTTTGACAGTTCAAGAATCTATTTGCATCATGTCACACAATTACTCATCAGCTCTTATTTGGATATTAGCTTTTAAAATTAGCTCGGTGTCTTAGTCGGCAGGAGGCGACTAAAAAAGAAAATGAGGATGCTCGTTGTGTTGCGTACTTTTGTCATTTATTTGAATTGATGCGACAAAAAGTCCTGCATACATTTTATCTACACTATTAGATTCATGGAAAATCAAAACATACCTTTAGCACTGAATTAACATTGGTATCATGAATAACAAGCTGACGGAGTGATGAATGGTCATTCTATACTCTCAAATATTTTGTACACTTACGTTATTTCTGCAGGTACTTACTGGCTTTTAAGCTGTTAGCTAACGCCACATGCTAGGTTGGCATAACTACAGCGATATTATAGCTAACGTAAACATAAATGTAAACAGACAGGGAGTAACTTAAGCTAGGTTAGCACAACTTTAGAATGTAACGTAAATGAAAAGCATGAGCGAGAGTTAAAGTGAAGCAGGAGACAGGTTGAGTCATTATTAATTTCACAATGTCGTTATGAACTTATCTGTCAGAATCTCCGCTCAGCCCACTCCTGTAATGTTACCTGGCTGTAGCTTACTCCTGCACTACTGAGAAGACCACGGTGAGGACTGAAGGACTGAATGGAGTCAGAGCTCCATCTAGTGGACACACAGAGCAATGACAACATTCTGCACGACTGTGACACTTAATAGTATTTACTGTTTTATGAGAGAATAACCAGATGATAAGCCAGAACATCACCAAAATGTAATCATCTGTTCATTGTGCCATTATCAACATTTCCTGAAAATTTCATGAAACTCCGTTTATAACTTTTTGAGATATCTTGCTAACAAACAAACC
This sequence comes from Stegastes partitus, assembly GCF_000690725.1. Taxonomy (NCBI): domain Eukaryota; kingdom Metazoa; phylum Chordata; class Actinopteri; family Pomacentridae; genus Stegastes; species Stegastes partitus. The sequence continues at coordinate 62,556 of NW_007577989.1, forward strand.
AACAAGCAAACAAACCAACAAACAACCAACCTTACAAACAGATAAAGGCCAGTTAAAACATAACCTCCTTGGAGGAGGTAACAAAAACAGAGGTTATATGTGGTTCATCAGTGTTCATTCAGTTCTCTTGTATTAAGATCAGCAGTGAACTTGAATCGCTTTCGGCATATTGACATAGTGACAAGGTGGTCCATGAATGTGACGGTGTACTTGTTTTTATTTTCATTTACTGTAGTTTTACAGTCGTATTTCATTATTTTCTTAACATTGTTTTTTTTTTTTTAAAGTGCAGTATATGAAAAAGTATTAGTTGTATGGTCCAGCACAGATGGTACCATAAGCTGGAAATGATTGTGAAAGCACAATTCCCATCAGTCAGCAATTCACATTGGGAAGCGACATACTTCATTCCAGTAAACAGTAATACCTACATGCCAGAGCATTAATCTGCAATAAATTAATTGCCTTCCTAATATCAACATGCTAATATGGGCACCACATAAACATTAAAGCACCCTTACAGAATTGTTCCCCAACTTGTTGTGGTATCTTTAAGCTCATTGTTTCGGTGTTACAGCCTACAGCTTTACACCTTTGGTTCAGTCTTTCATCAACTGCTCAGAAAACAGCAGACAAAGTTAGCAGCTAACTTGTGAACATAAGCTAACAAAGCATTTAGCAGCTAACTGAGCAGATGTTTCTCCAAAGAGTTAAAACTAAAGTGAACACTGGACTTGTATTTGTAAGTGGACAGGAGCGTCGCTTCAGATACTTTTTCTTTTTTTGCTTTCTCTGTAATTTGGTAATTGTTTGCTGAAATATTCACAGAAAACATCACATCTCTGTTAACAGTTTCTTAAGCAGTTGTCAAGTGTCGTAATAAAAATTCACACCGCTTTACACGCTGATCTAAAGCAGATGATGTTTACAGTGTTTGCTGTCTTATGTTAAGGTGTTAAGAGTGCTGAGATTTACTAATTAGCACGTTGAGCTGTGGCAAATGGTCTTGACTTTACTTTTGTAGTGAACAAATTACAGTCCACACTTGATGAGGTGATCACTGAAACGTAAGGGTGACATAAATTAGGGTTCATCCCATGGGGAACATGAACTACTTTCATGGTAGTCCAGTTATTTTTCAAACACATCACTCTAAAGCAGGAAATGTCAAAATATCAGTAATAGGATTACCTAAAACTGTTCACTTAGTTAAAAAAAAAAAAAAAAATCCTATAACACCATCACAGGTTGATTAAATATTACATGTTGTGTAAGCCATTGTTTTTACTGTGTTAATTTTGATTTGTTAAAGAGCTTAGGTAATCATGTGAACGTGCAAATCTTTTCAGCTTTACTGAAATACTAAAAAACTCCTGCAGTCTCTAATATAGTCCCCTTCAGAGCAACTAGTATGACCAAGAGTAATAATGGTAGCATGAACCTGGAGAAGTTTGGCCTACTCTTTAGAACATCATTAAAAGTCAGGAGAATTAATACATTCTATGACACATCCCAGATAAAGCTGATATACTCAAACAAATGATACATCAGTTTTTTTGTTTGTTTTAAATTCCCCACAAAAATGCAAAGAAACACCAAAAATCTTGACTTGATTAAACATTCCTAGAGACTTGTTCAGTGCCATTTGGTTTGATAATGACTGATTAGAAAATGGAAGATCGTATTTTTAAGTGTGGTAGGAATTACATAATATTTTAAGCAGGCTTTTTTTAAAACAATGATTTATGGAGAGCAGCTTTAAAGGCTGCTGGTTATGAAAAAGGACCTATGACAGGGGAATCTGCACTGTCACTTCATTCTTATTCCAGCTGCCCCAGCGGAAGACATGATACAATGTGAGGCGGTAGCCAATTTAAAGGTTCACTGGTCAGGATTTTAATGTAGAATTCAGCCATATTACAGAGCAAATCATAAAGTGACACTGTAAGGAAAAGGTGCGTCTTATCACTGGAGAGTTGGCCAAATTTAATTTTGGTGTTGAGTAAGGACACAGGAGAAACACGACTTTTTTTTAACGTACAGTTTACTGGCTCGGGGCCAGAACTGGTAGAGGACCAGCATCTTACCTAATGACACTTCAGCAGGACACATGCAGGATCTCACACCTCAGCCTTCAAGTTGGCAGAAACTATGATTACACTGAAATAACATGTGACATCTGTTTTCACAGTTTTCCTGACCGTAGCTGTTTCTGTACACCCATAACTGTCTTAATTAGATTACAATGATGCTAACAGGTTAGTATAAATTAAAGAGTAATAGCAGTTGGTTAGCGCTGTTGCCTCGCAGCAAGAAGGTCACCGGTTCGTGTCCCGGTGGGGGCACCGGAATCTTTCTGTGTGGAGTTTGTATGTTCTCCCCGTGCAGCGTGGGTTCTCTCCAGGTTCTCTGGCTTCCTCCCACAAGGTCCAAAAACTGTAGAGGTTAATTGGTGATTCTAAATTGTCCGTAGGTGTGAATGTGAGTGTGCTTGGTTGTCTGTCTCTAAGTGTAGCCCTGTGATAGACTGGTGACCTGTTCAGGGTGTCCCCTGCCGTCACCCTAATTCGGTTGGGATAGACTCCAGCCCCCCCGCAACCCTAATGAGGATTAAGCGGTGTATAGATAATGGATGGATGGATAAAGAGCAATAAAGATCTAAACTACAAGCAGAAACAGATGCTGACAGCTTGACTCAACAGCTTTCAACTGTAGACCCCTTATAACAGGTGAGCCGGTAAGACAACATATGATGCTGAGACTTGGGATAGGGATGTGTGTCACTGAATTCACTTGTCGGGAATTACTTGAGGTTGCTGAGAGGTGTAATGGAGTTAAGTGCTCAAGGTTTATGTGGAACATCACATTGGGAGCCACACTGCCTGAGGGCAGCATGGTCGGTTGGTGGTCAGCACCGTCACCACACAGTCCAGCCTTGGATCTTTCTGTGTGGAGTTTACCTGTGCAGCTCCTCACACAGTCCAAAGACATGCTGAGGTTAATTGGTAAATCTAAATTGTCTGTAGGTGTGAATATTCACGCCCTTGTTTGTTTATCCCTCTGATAGACTTGTCCAGGGTGTCCTCTGCCTTTGCTCTAGGCCCACCTTGATAGACTCCAGCCCCCCCACGACCCTACAGAGGATAAAGCAGTGTATAGATAACAAATGGAGGGATAAACTGCCTCATACACATTACTTAATATACAAGTATAATTAGCATAATTCCAGTCTCCATATTCCAACTGTACATACACACATACGTGCGGTACCTGAATGCCTCCTGTGTAGAAGCACAGCACCGGAGCTGCTGCTGCTAATGAGCTACTGTCACACCCACCATCTCCAGCTCTGCTTAATGGCAGCCTTCCCTTTTCCCTCCTTCTCCCTTCTTTCCTTTTTCCCCTCATGTGGGCGTAAGTGAGGTGTGTGTGAGCAGGTGCATGCCATTGGATAATTATCTGGGTGAGCACACCTGCAGTGGGGAGTGGTCCATCTGCAACTCATCTCCTCGTTCCATAAAAAAACAGGCTGTTAAAACATTGGTTTAAGCTTCAGGTTGGCTCCATGTATTGTAAATAAAATAACCATGATGATTTGTGGATTACGGTTTCAAAGTCACCAGTTTGGAATTCGACCATCTCCATCTTGCCCCTTTAATACCAGACAGATATGATGCAACCTGTCAATCACACCGTAGCTACAATCTAATCCACACCTGCTCTAAATGGGACTATTATTCACAAAATGAACTTGCTGTATTTAAGGAAACTTGAACCTCACACCTGAGACCATCAACTATTTAGGAAAATGTTCACTGAAGTAAAAGATCAAGAGAGAAGTAATGTTTTTCTCATACACATCTATACAGTTTGACTGCTTTCAGAGGAGTCACCCCCTGCTGACCATTAGAAAGAACGCAGCTTTAAGGTCCTGCTTCATGTTTGCGACCCAGAGGCTACATCCATCTTTTATAGACAGTCTTTGGTTGGCTCATATCCTAAATAGTAGATGCACTTTACTGCAACACGGCAATCTGCAACAACCAGCCAAACAGGACAGAGGCAGGCAGCTGTCTAACACATTTTGAAATATAAATGTTACAGGCCACAGCCCAAGGCTGATGATTTGGCCTCCTTTTGAGTGAAGCCGCAGATGAGTGAATCATGGCTTTCCATTGCAGCAGAATATCAGTGGCCTTCATCAGTGAATGTCCTTAGTGGCTGCTCACAGACAGGACAGCCAGCTATCTGCCTTTGCCGGCTAGAAAGAGAGCCCTGTGTAAAAAGCTTTGCAGCTTTTAAGTCCAGCTCACAAACAGAAAAGAAAGCGACAGGGACAGGAGCACTAAATCATGCTTTTAAAAACAATTGTCGAGTCCATTTTATAAGAGAGTTCACTGTGGAGGAGAGTCTGCTGTCTGGGCGCCTTGTATGGAGAGATGAGTGCAGTGTACGAGCAGGGACAATAACAAAGCAAGCGATACAAAGGATTTGTATTATATTGAAAACAGAGCGACCCATGAGACAGCATTCACACTTGTAAAAGGAAAGGTCAGCTTGACGCAGCTGTTCTCGCTGCCTGAAAGCAGCCGTGTCTCGGGTCAGCCCTAAATATGCGATATTTCTTCAACAGGACTTAATTAACGACACCTGATTCAGTGCATAGTGTTGGCAGGAATTTCTCAAAGGAGGCGGCAGAGTAATTCAGATGAATTCATCAATTGATATATAGTCTTCAGGTGTATCGTTAGTGGCAAAATATAAACCATCTGCTGTTTTTGCTAATTCAAATTTGAGTCTTTTCAGAGGAAGTTCTAAAATTAAACGCGCTCTGCCAATAGGGTTCTTTGTTATACATGACCAGAAACAGAGTGGGGCAAGGAGGAAGAATAAGATGAGGAGGAGGAGGGTTTAATAGAGGTTAAAGCAGAAAGTTTGTCAAACAAAGCCTGCACATGCAGACCAAAGCTCACGGTAACAACGTCTTCACTGAGGATTTTTTTCAGAGCGCTGATGTCGGCTCTCGGTTCTCTTCAGACTCTGTGGGGGGGCCTCGCCATGACTCCTTTGTCATTTTCTGCCTCTGTGTGTTTTCCTTCTTTTTTTTTCCTTTTTCATCTTCAACATGCGACTACGTGCTGCATAAGTCATACGTAGTGGATGCCGGAGACCTACATGCTGTGCTACCCTTCTGGACTGAAGCATCCTCTTCTGTTTGACAATACGGTTTGGGTATGTCATGCATATTCAGAGTATATAATCAGCTTGACAGATATTAAAGCTTTGAAGTTTCCCTAAATGTCTTTGTGTAAGCAGTGGGTATGTAGGAGGACTGGCGATGACTATAATATCCAATCAACACGGTGATTCACAGCCTTAGAGCCAGAGGAAAGAGAGACAAAAACAGCTACAATATCCAGAGTTAACGTCCCCACAAAGTGACAAATTTAATATATTCAGATCTACTCCCTGCAATCAGCAACAAACGGCAACCGAACAGCTCTTCATGTTGGAACGGACCGCGTGCATGGCAAGCCTTTTTAACATTTAATGAGCTGATAAACAGAACATTGGTAATTACATTAAGGGTATCAAAAAAATGCATTTTCACTGGCCAAAATGACAACGTGAGCAGTTGCAATTACTACCCAAATTCATACTTCAGCTTGTCAGAGATACGGGGCTGTGTAACATACTGTGTAATTCATTTATTTTTGGTTTTTATTAGGCACTCGGCTCGGCTCGCATTCCTCAGACTGTCTGTCTTTAACAGTGTTCTGGTCAATGGGTTCACTGGAAACCCAAGGATGTAGTAATTGGATTTTTTTTTTTTGAGTGGAATTATTGTGGATGGAAGTTACAGAGAGGCACGTTTCATTTTCCAGTTTGGCCTCATGGTGGCAGGATTGCTTCACCCTGATGATGCCAAAATCCAGATACAGTGATACAGCAAAGTTTATGTTATTCTTGAAGTCGCAGCGACATGATCCTGCAGCACCTGAGTTACAGGCTTAGTGCAGAACAGAATTATCTAATTGAAGGATTTTGCTGACTACCACAATTCAAATGCAGATATGCCCGAGGCTGTTGCCGATGAAGAAATAGTTTCTAAGCTAATAATGACAAAGCACAATCTTCAAAGTACTTCTGATTTTAAATTAATTTGCAAAAACTAAAGAAACATTTTCATTTGTTGTTAGGGGTTATTGAGGGTAGATTGATGGTCGTCTTAGCCATCTTTAGATCTATAAGACAACACTGTGCAAAAAGTAAAGGCCTGACTTTGTCGCTGTATGATGGGTCAAAACTCAACTCCATTGTCATTTCACTGATCTTAATATCCATCCATCCATCATCTATACACCGCTTAATCCTCACTAGGGTCGCGGGGGAGGCTGGAGCCTATCCCAGCTGGCTTAGGGCGAAGGCAAGGGACACCCTGGACAGGTCTAATCTTAATTTCAGTTTCATAAATCTACAGTTCAAGTTTCATAAGCAATATTTGAGTTTAAAGTGTCCAAAAAGATCTTGAAAATAATAAATAATAAAATCAATATTAAAATTACAAGAAAAATATTTTACACGCTTCAAAGCTTGTGTGCAATAATGTAGATTCTGACACCACTATAATGTAGATAGTATTTTTGTTTTTATATGTGTATAATCATGCTCTCATTATCAAAACACTATCCAGTGTGATGTGCAAACTTCATGCACTTGCTTGCCGTTAAAAAAAAAGTGCAACAGGTTGCAGTTGTAAATTCTGAACTCTTGTGCAGGGGGTCCTATTCTACCAAATCTTCAAATAGAGATTTTGTTGTCTTTGAAAATTAAGAGGGAAGAAATTGAATTTGGTTTCATCAATTTCAGTGAGCAGAAGCATGAAGGCTGGAGGGCTGCTGAAAAGGTCAGGCACCTCTGATATGTACAATGGGATCAGACCTTGATATCCTAGCCGACACCCTCCCTCAAATGGCATGACTGCGTCCTGTGATTGTGTCAAGCCCGTGGACCTGTGCGGCTCTTGGTATCCCGCCAGCCACGTAGAAATGATGAGGTCCCCGTGTGCCCCGACCGCTGTCGCAACCAATAAATCTTCCCTGGTGAGAGTCAGGGGCTGGGATGTACTAATTGCTTTATTGATTTGGAGTTTTGCTCCAAGACAGCACCTGATAAACACATCAGGGAGACAGGGAAGAAAGCATACGGACCTGCAGAGCTTTAGTCTTCACTCTTATCGTTTCTAAAGGCTTGGAAACTAAGCTTTAGAGAGGTGACTGGCCTTCTGTGGAGGTTTTTTTTGCTTAAACACGCATCACTGGCTATAAATTTTCTCAAAGAGAGAGAGCATGCTGTCCGCGCATCTGCCGACGTGTTTCTGCAGGTGATGCTGGATGAAGGCGGCAGAAGACGGGCGAGAAGCCGTAAACAATATCACAGGGATGTTAGTCTTGCACGGCTCATTCTTCTCTGTTGTTGTAACAGAGCAAAGATCCAGCGCTGTGATTTAATTTAAAAAAACAAAAAAAAAAACAACACTTTGGCATCGTTTGTCCGCCTTTGTTTAGTTATGCGTCACTGGATGTGTTAAAGGCAAGGTAGGCCAGCTAAAGCACAGCGGCCTGTCAGGCACAGCCACTAATTTAATTATAATATCTAATGGAATTCATTTTTAATGAGAGCCACAGGAGATTGGTTAAAACCTTTAGGACTGTTCCCTAAGAAAACAATCACATACCTAGAAGGGCACCAGCGTTGTATAAATGATATTGAATGTATTTGGGCGGTACCTGCTGGATATTAATCAGTAATAAAACACAAAGAGCAACATAATTAGTAAACCTTATTATGTGCAGGCCAATAAATCGCCCACTTTGCTTGTCAAATGTGTGATTTTTCCCTGCGTGCGTGACGTTTTAAAACCTTGAAAACCTACATGAGATCATCTTAAACAGTGGACAAAGCTAACCTTTAAAGTTGAACTGAAGTTTTGAAATGCAGCTATTGTTGATTTGTTTATTAATTTTCAAAAAGAGAATAAAAGCACGGACATATCTGTGGAGGCAGTCCTAAGCTTGGAGGCTCTGAGCAGGGCTTTCCCATGGCAGTAGACTGACATTTGAGGGCTGGTGTTGCTAGGAGACTGACTGGAGCCCTGCAGCTTATGAACACTAACGCAAGATGATTTTTCCCCCCCTTTTTAACAAGCCCATATACAATTAGTCATGTGCAGTTAGTGATTTAAGCCGTTATATAATATTTTTTGAAGACCCATCCTCGGGCTCAATGAAGTCAGCATTAAAACGGTCTGACCATGACAACGTGGCCGGCCGGGGCCGTGACAGATGATGGTTTTGTCCTTGCAGTGTGTCATAGTGGACGACTTGGTTGCCTCGCAATGTTCAGCTCGAAAAATAGCCTGTCATGTTTTATTTACCTTCTCTTTCAGCGTATGACACAACAGACCAATAGGAGCACAGAGTTCTTCCATGTACAGCTTCATGGGATACATACTGTCCTTATATCTTATCAGGTGTTGTCCAAAAGGTGTGTTATATTTAAATAGTATAAACTGGCAAGCTACTTTATGAGGTGACTTATTTCTAATGTCTAAAGTAGAAGTAATATTATTCAGGGCTGAAAAATGTTATCTGAAATGGAACAGTGGAGAATTTACCTGAGCCTGATGTGCATAAATTAAGCTTAAAAAAAAAGATAGACCTGATCTGAGGGGGATGACAGCACAGCCGGACCTGACCTGAACAGACCCTGGTGAATACACCCACAATGCAGCTGACCCCGAGAGACCTGAACAGAGAACACAAACACTGGCAATTACTGTAACTCACTCAATTAAAAAGCAGTTCCAGAAAGAGCAGTTATGTAAGAATAATAAAAATAACAATAATAAGAAGCATAGAAGCTAAAGTATTCTTTGATATGGTTCACAGACATACTCATTGGCTGTTTTATTCTACTGAATCACTCAGGTAGTGGACTTGACACACAGACCCAAGCAGTAAAATGAGACCCTAGTTGACCCACTCACACTAAGTAGAATTTGTCCACCTCCTGTCCCAGGTCAGGCCTCAGATCCTCAGAACTTAGTGGACCCATGAAGGCCTATACGTGGATTCTAGTTAAGATATAGTAACAGAATTAGCACCGATTCCCACTAAACTTCACTAGATTTTTTGGCTGGACGTTTGAGGAGTGTGTGACTGGAGGTCTGCAGCTGTAGGTGGATTCCTATGTGGGGATTCAGCTGACTGGTGAGTTGCAGTAAGAACTTGTGGCACAGCAGAAAGCAGGATTAAACGAAGGCTTAAGCAAGTTGAACGATCTGCCTGAATATGGAACAGGGGATAATGTTCTGCAAACAAAGGGACAATAGGTTGATACACCAAGACCAACAGGAGGAGAGAGGACGGACAAGAAAGAAGTGGAACAAAAGGGAAAGAAGTGCAAGATACCACCAGGACCATCACACCATCACTAGACGAGAGAGAAAATTGAAAACCTCAAGAGTAAATTATAGTCTCACAAGGAGTCAATGATCTGATGTTTTTCCACCTATTGCAAAAAAATCTCACTCTACCAAACTGGATGTAGCAGAAATGATGGATGCATGGAAAGGGTTAAGCACAAGTGCTTCTAAACTGTACGTACAGCAAGTTCAGTAGTTGAGCAAATACACTTAGTTACATTCCACGGCTGATTAGTGGTGTAATGTATGGAGATGTATGCAGCTGAAACTGAGCCAGAGACTTCAGAGGACATGAGAAGAGAGATTCTAGCTCCTATTTTGAATGTGCTTGGCAGTTACATTAGACATTAAAATAAAATAAAAATCACCTCTGTTTTTTTTTTCTTTTTCTATCGCATAGCTGTCGTAGCACCAGAGGTTTCGTGAAGGTGGAGAAACGGTTGGATGGCTCAGTCTTTAAAATAATTATTAAGACGTCTGTGACATTTTCAAGCACTGTAATTTATACAAACGCATATATTCTCCTCCTCGCAAACACGCAGCAGATGGTCAGTACTTAACTTTATGAATCTCAGGAGGCTACAACACAAATCGCTCATCCTTTTTAAGTGTCTTTGCGAAAAGAAAATCAGACTATACTTGTCTGAAAAATGACAATAATTGTATATTTTGGACTTTGTTATCTCCTGTGGTCCCTGTTTTCTTTACAGACACTAATCTACGAGAGAAAAAACAAAGAGTAGAGACTCGATGGTCAGTGGCGAACCTCAGGAGGCTGTAGCAAAAGTTTGAAAACCGCAAAAATGATTAGTATACCATCCTGTATTCTGTGAAATCCTCCTGCCAGACATGCTTCTTATTTGAGAGAAAGTGTAGTCAATATAGTAGAACGATGAGGTCAAAAAAAAAGAAACTAAGCGGATGTTTAGGCTGAACAGTTCTGGCTTAAAAGAAATTACAAGACGCTGTGTTGTTTCAGGTGCCAGTGGGACATAAGTTGCAGTGATAGACAGCAAAATACTGCACAGTGGTAGATAAAACTCAATACACACAACAGTGGAGTAAACAGTAGACAAAGAGAATGCAGGGTGTCCTGATAATCAAATGGATAAATGTAGCATCAAGGTCAAACTACCGTCTTCCCTTGTTTCCTAGCAAAATCTATAAAATAAAAACTAGCATGCATGTAAGTGGCCATTGCAGCCCCTTGCTCGACAACCGGTCTCTTAGGTAATTTATTAAAATGCAACTAAATTGCTTTCCCAGATATGTTGTTATGGCAACATAATCACTGGCTGCAATATGTTATGATGTCCAGAGGTAACATTTGCTGTTGTTGTTCATTTCTCAATGAATAGGGCACATACGGTAGACTGTTTAACAAAGGAAACCCACTTAATCCCACTTTATGAAAGTCATAGAAATGGGTGTTGCCATCTCTAGAGTGACCATATTTTGATGACTGAAAACCAGGACACTCAGCCCGGCAATGAGATACTCGAAGTTTACTCTGAGATGCCTTGTAATTCCAATACATTTAAAGCAAGCCTCCTCCAGGACAGAACCAGGACATTTTTGTCACTTTATAAAAAACAACCAGGACAGCCAGCACAGGAAAAAAGGACATATCCTGGGAAAACAGGACGTTTGGTCACCCTAGCCATCCTGCACTGGTGACATCTGTTAGAACTAGTGTCTGTGCAGACGTGACTGTGGGGTGGAGATGATGGCATTGGCTCTAAGTCAGCCTGAATGTGAGCACACACACACATCGAACCTCACCACCACCCCATACCCAACTAAGTTGGACTGTCGTGGACACTCCCTGTATACTGCTGGTCACATCAAGTAGGTAGTTGTCTTGCTAACCAGCCGTATACAAGGTGTGTCAGAGAAGTTCCAGGAGTGGTGTCACGAAAGATATATTTCAAACCTACACTACAAACTACGAGTTTTCCCCTTCAGACAATCAACCAGCACATCTACAAGATCATTCATTCAGTGCGCAACAAGAGGCGAGAGTTGTGGCAGGACAAATTGTGGTTGTTTCACCATGACAACACTCCTGCTCACAATGCCCTGAGCATCCCACAGTTCCTGGCTGAGAAGAACATCATCGTGCTGGAGCATCCTCCCTACTCACCCCACCTGGCTCCATGTGATTTTTGCCTCTTTCCCAAACTCAAGGGGGTCATCAAGGGGACCTGTTTTGAAGACGTGGACGACATCAAGATGGCTGTGATGACGGAGCTGCAGAGGATCCCAGAAGAATCCTTCCAGGAGTGCATGGTGGTGTGGCAGAGAAGGCTGGGTTAGTGGGTTGGACTCCAGGGGGATTACTTCAAAGGGGGAAAACTTGTAATTTGTAGTTTGGATTCAAAATATATCTTTTGTGACACCAGTCCTTGAACTTTTCTGACACCTCGTATTATCTACTATTAACCTCACGATAAATTGGTTATGCTCTTAGCTTTCTTACATTAGCATTTTACATGAATTAAGCTTAGTTAACTAGAAACTGAACCTATGATGATGTTTAGTCCAGATTTCACCTGTCTGTTGATCCTATATTTTCTCTATTGGAGTTCATCCTCTGGGGACAACGAAAGTCTGTGTAATAGTTGTTGAGATGCTTTAGTCTTGACTAAAGTAATGGATCACAGATTTGACCAAAAGTGTCTTCCACAGAGCCACACCAGCTTAGCCACAAATGTACATCGTGGCCTTAGGATGAAACTAATCCACATATGCATTTAAAAACGCCATTAGTCATATTTTAGTTGTGACTTTCTTGTTTCAGTGAGTGCTGCACTGCAACTTGACATGACTTAGGGGGCATAGAAAAGCTCTTAACCCTGCGGGGCATTCACAGTGCTTCAAAACATAACCGAGAGCAGGGCTCACTTCTTGAACTTTAGCTTTCTCTCAAATAAAGCTCTAATTTCGGCTGCCAGCTGCCGCAGAGACATCAGACAGATTGCTCTCAGCAAACTGAAAATGTGTAAATTATTTCAAGAACATTTCACCGTGTTCATTGCTCACCTTGATTTCGACCAGATTGGAATACGAAAAAGGAAAACTGCTCCACTGTCACGTCCTGCGCTTTTACATAAATGGGTGCATTCTATTTATATTACAATGATGGTAATTACAAACAAATAAACACATGAGTAAAAGATATGCCTCGTGTGACATTCCTTTTGTTCTTACCACCGTGCACTATCTGTGCAAGTACTTTCAATGCAGCACGTATAATATATGCTGAAATATGAGCAGATTACAGACTAATGCAATTCCATTTAGACAAGTGCTCAGTGACTCATTTTTAAACATATATGCATGATGGCTGAGATTTATGACATTCACTTTTCACAAGTATGCAGCCTTAACTTTCCAAGTTTTAATGGGTTTTCACATTCCCACCTGCCAAAAACTATTTTTAGTGTCTGTATATACATGTAGTTGTGATAGAAGATGACAAAAATGGAAAATAGTGCTGCGAGTACTAGCTAAATTATTTCCACCACAAGAAAACTGTTTCAAAAATTGACATTTATATAAAGAGCGTATGACATAACATTACTTTTTTCTGTCACAAGACTTTCAGGTATTATAATTTAGAAAGTGTGACCTTTTAGCAGAACCTGTCGTGCTGAGATTTCTACAATGCAGAAACACCTCAGTCGTGGACCGGCCTGAAAAGCTGTGGCGTCGTATG